>NW_020954581.1:3120910-3128752 GCF_900497805.2 Vombatus ursinus
TGTGGTGGCAAAGAATTGGAAATTGAGAGGATGCCCATCAATTAATGGAATACTATTGTGCTATAAGAAATGATGAACAACTGACTTCAGAAAAACCTGGAAAGACTTATATGGTCTGATACTGAGTGAAGTGAGCAGAACCAGGAGAACGTTGCACACAGTAACAGCCGTGTTGAGTGATGACTAATATTGATAGACTTAACCCTTCTCAGCAATACAAGGATCTAAGACATCTCCAAAGGCCTCATGATGGAAAATGCTATCCACATCCAAAGAAAGAACTATGGAGTTTGAATGCAGATCGAAGCATACTATTTGCTATTTTTTTTTCTTCTGTTGTGTTTTGTTTTCTCTTTCTGGTGGTTCCCCCTATTAGTTCTAATTCTTACTTACAACATCACTAATGTGAAAATATGTTTTATAGGAATGTATGTGTATAGCCTATATGAGATTGTGCGCCATCTTGAGGAGGGAGGTGGGGAGGGAGGGGGAGAAAAATTTAAAACTCAAAAGCTTATGGAAGTGATTGTTGATAATTCAAAATAAATTAATTAAAAAAATAAATAATAAATAAATATTTGTTGAAGGGAAGAAGTATGAAAGTCATGTTGACCTCCTGAAGCAATGATGTAATAAGATTTTTTTAAATACCCATTATGGGCTCAAGTAATAAGAGCTAAGTCCTTTGTTGTAATTAAGGATATATTGTTCCACAGTAAACATTTAGACTGCATGTGGAAGATGAGTGGAATAGCATCTGGGATCAGGGGATCATCAGCAAAGATCACTAACACAGGATGGGGATGGGGTTTGAGATGCTTGCTAAATTAGAAAGGAAGAGGGAGAAGGCCGGGAGGGCAACTCACAAGGGAGAGAGGCAAGATGATGGATGTTGTGTCCAGGGCTGGAAAGCCCCAGAGAGGGGTTTTGACTAGGAGGAACAGGGTGATAAATTAAGAATGTGTAGAAAAGGCATTGAGAAAGACTGGGATGGCCCTTGAGATGAAGAAAGAGGAGCTGACCGCGCTGATGTAGGCAGAAAGCTGCTTTGGCTGTTGTAACCTTAGGTAAATGTAGATACTCCCCTAAATGTTGGGTCTACTTAATTCCCTCACTAATAATGTACTAGAGCTGAGGCTTCCAAGCCTGTCTGTTTTGTTTCTGGCAAGGGATTGGGAAAGAGAAAAACAGGTGTTCAACTCAGGAGAGTTCTTTCTAGGAAAATCGCTCTTCTCGGTGGAAGCCCTCTATGGTGAAAATTCACCGGAGATTCAGACATTTGGAAACATAAGGAGCTGAACATCTGTGTTCTATATCCTGACATACCTTGCTACATAGAAATACCTATTTTTAGGACAGTGTTGAGAAACAGGCCATTTAATTTATTCTGCTTTGTGAGCCAAGTATCAAGAGATGGTAATTACATTTGTGCCTAGAATTGCAAAAACACGACATGCTTTAAAAAGTCATTAGTGACATTATTTCAGAAGCCTATGTAGTGGGGATATTATTTCGCAGAAACTGTCCCTGGTTATGTCTCTATGTATTTGTTTCAATTTCCATTTCTCTTCTGTTGATGTTTCTCAGATGTGTCTGTCTTCTTAGTATCTAGGTAACATTTTTCTGGGGATGCCTGTCTTCTTAAAAGTAGGTGCTTCCATGGGGATATGATTATTATTTATGTGTATCTGATGTTCCTTCTGTTTGTTTTATTCTGTGGGCATGTTCTCTCTCCTGCCCCTTTATTAATTTCTTCTTCCCTGTCCCCCTTCTGACTCTGTGTTCCTTACCTATCCTTAATGTGAAAGAGTATTGAATTATTATATTCATTAATGCCTATGTGCCCATTTTCCTAATTTAAAAGACAATGGATTTGAATGTTTACAATTTCTTTCTCTCTTAGAAAAAAAAAGATTTTTTAAATTTTATTTTTGTTTATATATGGCCCTTGAGTGACTTTTCCCCATCTTGTGGATCAGTGACAGACTAGAAAAACCTGCAGTTTAAACTTTTTAGATAAAGAAGGTATGTCAGGCCAAGTGGTAGGTCTGATTCAGAAATTTAAACTGGAAGATTTTTCATTCACTCAGAGCCATCTAAACTTGACACAGTGATATGTTCATATTTTCTTTTCTGTCCAAACAATTGAACTGTTGCCCGATTTCCCCCTTTGCTCCCTGCCACATACAAGATTTCTGTCTCCTGGCCAGCTATTCTTAGTTCTTTGGATGTAGGAGGTGAGTGAGGCAGTCTCTATATTGTCCGTCATCCTTGCTCTGTGATTGGTCCGGCATTTCTTGGTGTGATAAATTGCCACCCGTCCCTCAACTAGTCCTGAACTGCTGCAGAACTCTGCTTGTCTTAGAATCACACAAGCCTGTTCTACACATCATCCCGCCAGAGGTGTGGCCGAGGTAAACCTGTGCCCCAGCGATGCACCCCAGGCCTTACAGGCAGGGCTGTTGTGCGTTCCATTGTGAACTATGCAGCCCAGCTCTCACTGTGGATGCGGCAAGTTTCCTTGAAGCTCAGATACCACGTTGGCAAGCAAAAACCCCCAATATACTACATGTTCACTTTGGATTCCAATTCTGTTTTTAGAATCACGAAGCTAGAAAAATACTGATGAGTGAGCTCTAAGTACTTTGGGGAGATGGACCCCTCACAAAACCCCATTGTGGATGTTAATTGGGCTAATTCTGGGGCTCGCTTGATTTCTTTTCTGCATCTGGGTTTTCTCTCTTCAGAGTTGTTGATATACAGGGGAAATGGTATCCCCACTCCTCCCCCTTTCGTGAAATGCATTCACTTTTACCCTTATTTCCAATTAAATACATGTTGAGGGGTTGCTCTGCATGGGCACTGTGCTGGCTTCCAGATATATCATAGAGAGTTCTAATAAGAAAGACATGCTGCTTGGCCTTCATGGAGCCTATAGCTTAGTGAAGGGCTGTAACTGCAACAAGAATGACAAATAACAGCTGCCAGCACTGAGTTCGAGTTCCGCCCAGATACTTACTGGCCTTATGAGCCTGGGTGAGTCAGTGAACTTTCT
This sequence comes from Vombatus ursinus, assembly GCF_900497805.2. Lineage (NCBI taxonomy): Eukaryota > Metazoa > Chordata > Mammalia > Diprotodontia > Vombatidae > Vombatus > Vombatus ursinus. The sequence continues at coordinate 3,123,966 of NW_020954581.1, forward strand.
CAGTATCTGGGCCAACTCTCTCAGACTGGAAGTTGCAGGATCTATGTAGGGAGTTGGCTTTGCTCATACCAATAAAAGTGCAGGTGTGGGTTCCCACCGAAAACACACACACACACACAACACCCCCCAAAATAGCCTTCATGCAGCCCTCTAAGGTCTCAAAGTGATTTATCTTATTTGGTCCTCACTGCAACCCTGAGAGGCTGGTACTCATTATGATCCCCAATTTGCAGATGAGAAAACAGGGGTTCAGAGAGATTGAATTGTGTGGGGTCCCATAGCTAACAAGTATTTGACGCAGGATGTGAACTCAGGTCTTCTTGACTCCAGGTCCAACAGTCTGTGAATGATGTCATGCTGAGATATCATAACTGCAATTAAAATATAATAAGTAAATGTATGAGAGAGGTATAAATGAGGTGCTGTAGGAGGTCTGACAAGTGGGAGAGATGGAAATAATTAACAGTGGGATCAGACAAGAAGGCTTCCTGGAAGAGGTTCCATTTAATTTGAGTTTGAAAAAGTACTTAGAAATTAAAGGGGTGGTGGGAATAGAAGGGTGATAGGGGGCATTGTGTGACTGGTCGCTGAATGTGGAATCTTGACTGTAGCGTCATTAGTTTAGAGCCAAAAGGGACATCAAAGGTTATCTAGCTCTATCCTGTCATTTTACAAATGAGGAAACAGCCTCACAGAGGGGAAGTGACTTATCCAAGTTCACACATACCAGTAGTAATAATATTCTTTGCCTTTTTCTTGAAGATGTCGGACTGTGTGTGTGGCTGCACCAGAAAGTATCACGATGTGACGATTTACAATTGGTGTGAATGTGTGCTATCCAAAAAGAGATTTAATGTGATGTTCAACCAATTTATAAGAAATACATCTCATTTATGCGACTCTCATCCTTGTCAAATTCTATGTGTGATAGAAAAACTCACACCTTGAATTCGAATCACTTGTCCGTGTATTTCATATTTTAGGACAAGTGACAAAAGGAGAAACTTGGCCAAACAAAAAGCAGAAGCTCAGAAGAGACTTTATGGTCAAGGCTCAATGAAGAGGCTCTCGCCGGGTTCTTCGGACTGGGAAAAACAGCGACACCGACTGGAGAGAAGGAAAGAGGAGTTGGTAGGATAAGCTTGAACAAACACCTGACTCCCCTTAAACTTCCTATTGAACGTGCCATGTCATCTTTCACTTGTGACGTTTCTTAATTTCTAGAAAGAGAGACTTGCCCAGGTTCGTAGGCAGGTATCCAAAGAAGAGCACGAAAATCGGCACATGGGAAACTACAGGTAACATTGCCTTCTGCTTTCTTGTATGATCCAAAGACTCTCTAAGCTGGTCAGCAGATGTTTATTAAGTGACTGATGTGTGCCAAGCTGTGTGCTAGGGCTCAGGGCAGGAGAAAGGCAGGGATTTGGAGCCCTTTTTCATGGGTGTCTTTTTTCTCTGGTTTATTTTTCAAAACTCTTAATTTCATGTTTAATCAGAAAGTAGCTTTCTAAAAATCTTATTTCCTTCAAGTGGCAGGGGAACCTGAGAGTATTCTTGAAGGTATTGGGGTTTTAACATCTGGTGGTACTTAGGGATCTGGGTCCTGGGTCGGCTTCCACTCCAGCTCAGTCCTCTCTGGTCATTATGTGGTGACATTATATTGTATTTGGCAAGGGGCGGGATTCCGGCTGACAGCATGGAGGATGTGGTCTGGCTGGTCACTGACCATGGAGTCTTACACTGAGAGCCAGAAGAACTCTCGGAGATCATCTAGCCCAAGCCCCTCATTTTTCAGATGAGGAAAGTGAGACCCCAAAATGGGAAATGCCTTGATTGTGACCCAGACAAAAGAGCTGTAACTAAAATGAAAAAGCACCAGTGTGACCCTGCGTACATCTTACCTTTTGCCCTTATTTATTGGATGAGGTACACGTTTTATAGGACACGACTGAAATGACTGAACAACCAAAAAATGTTTTATAGGCCTGTGTTAAGGAACTGTCTTCTGATTCTAATGCCTTGGTTATTTTATTGTATTAATTGTGTTTCAGTCTACAATTCCAGCTTTATTAAAGGCTCAACAGAAGCAAAGGTCTTATTGTCAGAATCTTCTTGAATACTTCAGAGGACCCCTGATTGCCTCACTGTATATGTGGCTTCCACCTGTACATGTCACAAGCTTCACTACCTAATCGTTTCTGATGTTGTCTGTGTCCTCCATAAGTCCTCCATAGAGTAAGGAGCCACCTGGAGCATTAGAGACCGCCTTCTTACCTGAATCACCTTAGAATGAGAGATAGAAAATGAAAGGAACTAGGTAGCCAGGCCTCCCTTGTGCACCTTGAACTCGGGTCTCCTGACTCCCATAGTCAGCCAGCTAAGGCCGGAGAAGATGAAATAGGTAGACCCAGCAGCTTATGGCTTCCTGCTTAGTGCTTTACTTTTAGATGTGAAATGTGCTTTGCCTAGGCCTTGGTTTTTTTCTTTGGGCCACCTTTGGAAAAATTTGCTAAAGGGTAGCTTAGGCATTTATTTATATGTGCCTTTGAGGAGGGCAGGGAGAATTCATCCATTTTGTTCCCTCTCCTCCCACAGACAGAGCCAAAATAACTCGATAATTTGGTTCTTGAGAGCCAGAGTAGTGCAAAAGAGCTTTGAACAGCCTCGAAATGAATCATGGCAGCACCTGGGTCTGTGATGTGTCAGAGTCAAGGAGTGATAGTCCCTCGTAGTAAAGTGCATTTTGCTATGTCCCTTGCTGCTGAGAGCCAGTAAAGAGAGTTATATGCTGTTCTCTATCCACAAGTATGAAGAAAGAGGAAAGGAATTCAGTAGCTGGCCTTCCTTGCACCTGAGGAATGTACACACTTCGCAACTCAGTCGAAATAATGTGTGCTGCAGTGGCCAAGGGTTTCACCTGGCTTGGGCTTGAGCAAAGCCTGGCTCAAACTCCAACATACAACATCTGATAACCCCCATGGTGCTTAAGGATAAATGTGAGGACTCCTGATCCTTCCCCAGCCTCTTCTTGGTGGGGAATGTGGCAGCACCTGGGCATTGATTCTTGATTACTGGGTGCCAAGGTAGGGTGGCAGAGAGGAAGGGAAGGGATAAGGAAGACATATGGCGCCTAGTGAGAGATGAAAGAAAGTTGGAACCAAGAAGGGGGTGGGGCTGGCATGGGGAGGGAGCTCCTTGAATAACATATTGTAGTATCCAAGGCTTAATGCTCAAATTTGTTAACAATAATAATGTGGGGAATACTTTCCCCTCAGTTCTGTGAAGTGAGTCATCTGTGTGTTGTTATTCCTGTTTATAGATGAAGAAACAGTTGTGTCTGAGATAGGTCTTGAACTCGGGTCTCCTGACTCCCAAGTCTGACATTCTTTCTACTCCACCATGCTGCCTCTCGTGGTGGTGGGGGCAGTTTGGGAATAGAACTGCATTATATTGGAAGGTTCTGGTGAGCTTAATAACTGTGTGCATCGTAAGGAAGAAGGGAGTAGAAAAGGCCCCCAGTGGCTTCTGGAAAGCTGAGTTAGGCTGTGATCATAATCACAGCTCTGAGCACTTGCTCTGAGGTCTAACCGGGCTCATGTGGAATAAGGAAGCTTCTGAGATATGTTTTTAAAGTCTTGATCTCTGCTAGCTACTCCAACCCTCTTTCAGTTAGCAACGTGGAAGAGTCTGCTGGCCCTCAAACAGCAGGCAGAGGGATTGAGCTTGCTCTGTGCTGGGCATTTACTCTGTGCTGGGCACTGTGTCCAAACCCTGAGGCAAAAGTGAACCATGCTGGCCTTCAGCAAGCTTACACTCTGTCATAGGATAGAAATAGCATTTAAGGAGCTGTTTTCTGATTCTAAGGCCTTGGTCATTTTATTCTATCACTTGTGTCTGACATTCTGTCAGAGGAGAGCACGTGGACACTTAGCAGAGGCATAGAAACAGAATATACACAAAGTAAATACGTGGAGGAGGTAGGCATGATGCGGGGGAAGCTGCTTTGGGGGTTAAAGATTGTGGCCTCAAAGTCCATTTTAATGCTGATTGTATGCCTCATGTTGGGTAAGTCACTCAGTCAGGATGTCTACAAAATGAGGGGGTTGCACCAGGGAACTTCTAAGGTCCCTTCCAACTCTGGAACCATCGATGATTCCTTGAGCCAAGGTGGTTTTTGTGGGGTGGGGAAGGGGAGCTACTCGATGCTATGAGAATCAGAGGAGGCCCTAGGGTAGAACATAGTGCTTGAGTTGAGCTTTGAGGGAAAGTAGGGATGATGGGAGGTAGTGAGAAGGAGGGAGTGCTTTCCAGATATGGGGGACAACCTATGCAAAGAGTTGGGTAATGGAATATTTGTGTGAGGAACTATAAGTAATAAGACCTATAAGTAATCCATTTGGAAATGTAGGCTGGAGTCACGTTGTGAAAGGCTTTGAATGCCAAGCAGAGAGGGTTATACCGATTCAGGAGGCAATAGGAAGCCACTGAAGCATCTTGAGCAGGGTAGTGACATAGTCCAACCTGCGCTTGGGGTATATCACTTTGCCAGCTTGATGGAATATGAATATACATTTGGAGAAGGAAGAGCCTGGAGGGAAGAGACTGGGAGACCATAGAAGGCAATTAATCATGAGAGGTGCTGAGCACCTCAACTAGGGTAGTGGCCACGTGAGAGATGATGGAGATGGATGGAAACTGACATAGAGTTACAATAGATAACATTTAAACCCCGCCTGGTGAGGGAGACTGAAGGACCAAGAAAGGCTCCAAAAGTTAACTGTTTAAGT
>NW_020954581.1:3128827-3134061 GCF_900497805.2 Vombatus ursinus
AGAGAAAGAAAGAGAAGGAAGGTTGGCATGATTCCTGAAGTGATGGAAACTCTAGAAGTTTAGCATTCTTCAGCAGGACCATTTTGTGCATAGTTGCTGATGGTCCCTACCCACTGTCGTATATACACGAGGGCTCTGCAGGCATCTGCTCATTGTTGGACCTGATCTAAGATGCGTTATGTCATAACAAACCAGAGCTTAGCTCATCCTCGTAACGGAGCCTGTTGACAAAACCGACAGATGCCATTTAGAAGAGTTGGGTCAGAAGGAACTGATACATCCACGTTCTGCCTGCATAGGGAAGGGGCTGGAGGGAAGCTGGAGAATCAGGTAGATGAGGATGAAGACACAATTATACAAGGATTGCTAGGAAGATGAAAATCAAGAGTGAGCCATGGTTTCTGGAAAATATCCAGGACGAGAAAAGAGGCTTCTAAACAAACATAGGATGCGAGCAGGAGCAGCACAATAGAGGGAGGAGAGCGCTGCTGGGGAGTCGTGGGCTGGGAGGAGAGGAGAGAAGGAGAAGGTTTTTGCTTCCATTTTCTAAACCAAAGACAATGACTTTCAGACTAAGACAGCTGGGTTCATAGAACCGTCCTTGATGCTTTCCTCCCCACCCCCATCTGTGGAGCCTTTTTTGATCCCATTAGTTGGGAATTTTTAGTTTATCTGAACAAACATTTCTCATGTACCTACCACATGGAGAGCCCTCTGTTCCCTAGGGGTACAGAGCTTAAAATGTTACGGTGTCCACCCTTGGGGAGCCGATAGTGTGGTTTGGGGGGAGGGGAGGCAAGATGTGACACATAAACACAGGTAACACAAAGTAATGTGTAGTAGAGTGTGATACAGGGTGAAGGAAGACTGCCTGGAGGAGGTGCTACCTCAGATGGGCACTGTGAGTCTTCAGTAAGGACAGGCGTCCTCAAGGATGTGGAGGTAGAAGAGTTTGGGGTGTGACTGGGGCACAGTAGGGGCCTCCTCCTCTGCCCAGGTCAGGTGACACCTCCTCCAGGCAGGCCTTCCTTATCATACAGCTAAAAATCATCTCTCTGTCTCAGGTTTCCTGAAGGTGCTTGGTCTGGGGCTCTTCTTTGTCCCTATCCCGCCCAGGGTGGGCCGGTGGAACAGATCAGACTGGTTCTATTTGGCTGTGGAGGGCAGATAGACTTGGGACCAAACGATAGATGATATTGAGGCAAACAGAAAGTGAGACTTTGTCCCAAAGGCCGACTGTCTCTTTCATTGGAAGTCTTCAGGTAGAGGCTGAGTGGTCAGTCGTGTGATGGGATCATGCAGAAGGAACAAGCGTTTATTAAGCACCTAGTGCATGCCAGGCATTACATGCTTTACAAATGTGATTTCATTGGATCCTTACAACAGCCCTGGGGGAAAGGTACTGTTATTATTTCCTCTTTACAAATGAGGAAACTGAGGTAGACAGCGGTGAAATGACTTGCCCAGGGTCACATAGCTAGTAAGTGTCTGAGGCTAGATTTGAACTCAGGTCTTCCTGACTCCAGGCCCAGCACCCTCATTCGCTGCACTACCCCCTGGCCTCAGAAGGAAATTCACACTTCAAGTTGCTTGTCTCCACTGCCCCACAACATCTTTGCCAACTCTGGTATTCTGTGATTTCCGGCCAGTATTCTGGGTTGACTCACAGAGGTGGTTTATAGATTCATTTGCATGGTTTCCAATATACGGCAAAAGGCTTGCTTGAGAACTTTTGAAGTTATTTACAGTCTATTGAGTTAAAAAATTTTTCCTAGGTAACCATAAATATAAAACAACACCAACTTCCTTTTGTCCTTGAGCGTGTCTGCTGAAAATATAATTAATACTACTGGCCTTATTATACCTTGTTCAGATTCCGGTTCTGCCACTTAATGACAGTGTGGCCTTGAAGGGCACCTCGGTCTTGGCCTCAGTTCCTTCCCTGGTAAAGGGAGAGAGTTGGACGATGGTCCATTCTGGCTCTGAGTGTATATCCCTATTTTTATTTCTGATAGGGGATAGGCTGGAGGCGGTGTCATAGTGGAAGGAGCTCTGATCTTGGAGTCACAAGATTTTAGGGCAGATTTTACCTCCACTACTTGCTAGCTGTGTGTCCGTAAACAGGTCACACCATCTCTCTTGGGCTTCATTTTAACCCACTCTGTAACATGGCTAATAATGCCTGTAGTGCCTGCCACACGGGGCTGTTGTGAGAGTCAAGCAGGATGATGTCTGCAGAGTGCTTTGTAATCCTTAAAACACTATATAGATGTTAGCTGTTATTACTATCATTGGGCACGATCTGCTCTGACCAGCGCAGAGAGGCAGGCATATGTTGAAAGTCGTTAGGAGTCTCTCTGGGCAGCTGCCTTCCGTAGCCCAGGTTTGTGAATACCAGTTCAGGCCGATAAAGGCACCAACCTTTGTTGGGTCGTTGCTAGGATGCCTTCTGTAATTGCCATGTACCGGGTATCACGCTGTGCCCTAAAGCAATTCTGGTTGTGTTCAGTAAGTAGTGCTGTGCATTTACTTGCCCAGAAACACTTCTACCTTAGTCTTCACAGCATGTAAACAGTGGGCTCACTATTTCTGCTTAGGAGACCCTTAAGGAGATGCATTGTGAATCTGTGATTCTGTGTTGCAAAGATACAATCAGTGTTTAGTTTTTCTTTGTTGATTTCCTATTGCTTTTTATTTTGTTTTTAGATCTCTACCAGGTATGTATGGAATATCTCCCAATTATAACTTTCTTTTAAAATAAGCAATAAGCATTTTATATAATGATAATGTATTTTAATAAATCTGTAACATTATTATATAAAAATGATAGCTTCCATTTTAACAAGTTTTTGCTTTAATGGGCAAAATATAGCAGAGAGGTGAGCAATCATTCATTAAATTCAGTATAGGTAGCCAAGCTAGGTGATGAACCAGCCACTCCCCTTTTTTACAGTTAATGCTGATTCCTTATCTGGGTCCCTGCAGCCTCCTGCTCCTTGGTTCTGTTAAATCCCTCTTTGTTGCAGATAAACTCTCTTATCCTCAACTGCTCTGTCACCTCCTCTTCGTCTTCTGACCTCTTCCGCCTCTGCTTGAAGACATCCAGGGATGCGGGATTGCTCCTACTTCCCAAAGCAGTCTGTTCTACATTTGTAGTTCCAAGTGTTAGGAAGGTTTTCCTTTTTCTTCCAGCCAAAATCTGCCTCTTTGTAATTTCTACTTAGGACTCTGAGTTTTACCTTCTGTTGCCACAAGAGGCCCTCGTCTTTTTATGGAAGAAAAAAAAAAACTCTTAAAATAGTCTTATTGTCCATCTTGTCTTTTTTTTTTATCTATCTCCCTAGGACCTAGCATGGTGCCTTCCTGACATAGAATTGGAGCTTCATATATGCTTGAATTGAATTGGGTTGCCAGCCTATTTTTTTCCCTTTCAGTTGCCTCTAAACTCTTTGCAAATATAGTGTTATTTTTTGGAGGGAGGGCAGCAGCAGCTGGGGAAGAATTAGGAAAGTCTTTATGTAGAAATGAGTGTTAAGTGAGTTTTGTAGGAAACAAAGCATTCTAAGAGGAGGAGGTGGTACAGCATGAAGAGCTGAGAAACACACAGAGGTTGGTAATCTGGGTGCCTGGAAGGATGGTGGAGCCTTTGATAGAAAGAAGACGGGTAGCCTTGGGGGTGGGGTGGGGGGAAGATCGTGCGTTACAGCTTAGACATGTTGAGTTTGAAGTGTGGTAGAGATGTGCTCCTGGAGCTCAGGAGAAGGACTAAGGCTGGATACATAGACTGGAGAGTCATCTTCATAGAAACATAAAGAATAGGAATAAAAGACGGCCCAGATGTTTAGGGAAGCTAAATTGGCAAAGGAAGCTAAGAAGAGAGTCCAGCAGCATGAAAACTGATGGAGAGGAGAGGATCCATGAGGCAGGGAGGGTGATGAGGGTCACATGCTGCAGAGTGGTTGAGAAGGACTGAGTTGGAGCTTGAAGATCTGGCTATTAGGAAGATCACTGATAACTTTGGACAGGGCAGTTTCAGTTGAGTGAGGTTCAAATCCAGATTGCAGAAGGTTTAGGAAGGAGTGAGAGGAGAGAAAATGAAGGAGACTCTTGTAGACAGCTTTTTCTAGGAGGTTGGCTGTGAAAAGAAGAGCTGGAGGATTGTAGCTTGAGGATTGTAGGGGGATGGCGGGAACTAGTTAAGGGTTTTTCAGGAGGAGGGAGTCCTAATGTGTGTGTGTGTGTGTGTGTGTGTGTGTGTGTGTGTGTGTGTGTGTAGGGTAGAGAGAAAGGATTACTGAAACAGGTCCAGTTTAATGGAGAAGATGGGAGAAAATGGAATAAAAGTGATGTATATCAGGGTTGGTTCTCAGTGAAAAGGGTCACCTCTGTCAGAGGCTGGAGTAAACAAGGAGAAATGGGGTGGTTGTGTCAGGGATTTTGAAATGTAGAGAAAAGGGTTTCATCTCCTTTCTCAGTACTCTAGTTATCTGTTTCCATCTCTACCTTTCCACTAGACTGATTTTGGAAATTAAATGGCCTTTTTCTCAGTCTTGGTTTTCTTGGCTCCCTCTTTTACAGTTGATACAATGGATTGCCCACCTCCTCTTTCTTGAAATTCTTTCCCTACTCCCCACTTCTTTAACTATTCTTGCTCTCTACTCTTTGGGCTTGTCTGTAAAAATTCATGCCTTGGGACTCAGTAAACCTTGCCTTGGTTTACAAATTTCTGGTCCAGTTTCCTGGCTATTTCCATCCTTACACAGTCTTCTCTTAGAGAGCTCATCTGCTCTTGTGGCTTCCTCTAATTGTTCTGTGCTCAGAAAATATCATCATTTTCCCTAACTCTGACATCATACTTGTTCTCAAATTCTGTCTTTACAATCACCTACACAGCGTCTCTAACTACCTGATTGCCAGCTGTCATTTTAAACAATACTATTTAAACTGAACTCTTCATCGTCTTCCACAAACTCACCCCCAATTTGTTTTCTCCTATTAATTATAACAAATATCATTTATAGAGAACTTGAGGGATTGCAGAGTGCTTTAGCAACATTCTATTATTCTCAGATAGGTATTGTTATTATCATCATTTTATAGATGAAGAAACCAGAGGTAAAGTTACTTGGCCAGGTTCAATCAATTAGTAAATGTTTATCAAGTGCCTGTTATTCACCAGGCACTCTGCCAAGTGCTGGGGATATGAAAGGAGTCAAAAGACAGCCCCTGCCCTC
>NW_020954581.1:3134124-3145018 GCF_900497805.2 Vombatus ursinus
AAAAAAAAAAAAAAAAAAAAAAAAGGTGGAATATTAGTTGAGATTTAAAGGAAGCCCAAGAGGTCAGTTGTCATGATGGGGGAGGAAGAAGATTTCAGGTATAGGAGACAATCAGAGAAAATGCCTGGAGCCAAGAGATGGAGTGTATTTTTTATGGAACAGCTGGGACACCAGTGTCACGAGATCAAAGAGTACATGGTGGGGAATAAAGTGTGAGGATCCTGGAAAGGTAGGAAGGGGCTAGGGCTGGGTTATGAAGGATTTTGAATGACAGACAGATCATTTTGTATTTGCCCCTGGAGGTAAGAGGAAACCACTGGAGTTTATTGACTGGAGGATGAAGAGGTGACATGGTCAGACCTGCACAGCTCATCCACACAGGTTCCCATAGCCAGTACATGTCTGAAGGTGGATTTGAGCTCAGGTCTTCCTGACTCCAAGTCCAATGCTCTTGCCCATGGTGCCACAGCTACCCACAATAGAATAGGTGGTGCCATTATTTGGTTTTCAGTAACACAGCAGTCATCTAGGACTTTCCTCCCTGACCTCCGTCACCAGTAATTTGGTCATTGACCAAATGTGGACTTTTCTTTCATAGGATCTCTTGTGTTTATCTCTTCCTCTCCATCCTTACCCCCAACCCCTGCATTATTAGTGCAGGACCTAATCACTTCATTCTGATTGCTCTCTCTCCATCTAGTCTCTCTCACCTTCAATCTACTTGGTTTGTTTTGGTGATGTTAATCTCTTCATAAACATCTCTCATGCTTCTTCTCTGAATCTTAAAGTAGTGCATGATTACCTCTTTGGTGAAGTCGTAGGCTCACAGATTGGATCTGGAGTAGACCTTACAGATCATCCAGTTCAGCCGCATTCATTTTATGAATGAGGAATCTGGGAACTGAGAGGTTTGGTGTCTTGCCCAGAGACAACACAGCTAGTAAAGGTCTGGGGCTGGTTTTGAACCCAGCTCACGGGGACTCTATGTCCAATGCACTGTCCGTTATTCCATACTACCTCCATGTTCGAAGCATTCTAGCCTGGCTTCAGTTTGCCTAGCCAGTCTGTTTTCTATTTTCCCACACAAATGGACTCATTGAAGCAAGTCTTTTTGTTTTCCTGTAATAATGTTCTGCTCATATGATTCTCCTTCCTTTCTGACTCCCCTTCATGATCCTAATCCCATGCCTCCTTCAAGGTCAATTTCAACCCCCACTTTCACGTAAAAGTTTCTCCAACTAATTAGCCTAGGTTGAATTTTTTTGTCTGTAAATCACTGTGAATCTGAACTATTGCATGTAACCTGGTATCTGGCACATAGTAGGCTCTCTAAATGTTTATGGGCTTGACCATTTGTTGCTTGATTATTTACAGTTTTCAGTTATTCTTTGGTCATTTTATGTATCTGAATTCTATCCTCTTCTTTTCATTCCTGTTGCCATCACCCCATTTTAGACATTGCATAATTGTGGTTTTGTCCTAACCTACCTATAAGCTTCCTCTTCCTTTTCATTTTGCATGTTTAGTTCTTTTGCATGCTCATAACATCTAGCCCAGTTAACGCATCCCTGTTAGCACCAGTCTGTAGATACTGTATTGTATGCCAAAAATCCATGCCGCTGTGACAGGAATTATGAGCTTGATCATAACAGAATAAGGAGGTCTTAGATGGAGCTCACTATCTATTTTAAAAAGACAGGCTGATAGAGAGAATGAGTTATGATTCATTCTCAATGAAGCTTTCTCAAGGAGGTTATTTTTAAAATTTTTTTCTGAAATTTCTGTATTATTATCTTGAATCTCTAGTCATCTTGTCTGTGAAGAACATGCAGGCTCAGTTTATTATTGTTGTCAAGAGCCCACATCATAATATTGTGGAAATTAATGGTGAGAACAGTGCAAAGGTACCTAAAAGAGATGGTCTCTGTTCCTTAATTGTTTAAAATAGCTTATTTCCCCCAGTTGACTGGTAAACATTCATTGCCTTTGAAAGAATTGATGAACAAATCTTTTGCAAAGCTTTTCTTTACAGCTAAGCCAGAAAATTATCATAATAAATAGGTAGCAATATTACTTTGGTGTCATGTTTTCCCCAAAACTGATAACAAACCTCATAAGTCTTATTTTTCCTTCTTGTCTTTTATAAATCCTTTATGTTTCTCTTGCATTGAACTGGTTGGTAAACATTTCAAACAGGTTGGGCATTTGAGTAGATCCTGAATGTTTTTAATTAAAAGATTGCTAGTTAAGAATGTATTGTTTTTCATTGAATCACAGTGTTTGATGGTAATTCTCCAGGTACTATTTCAATGGCTACATAATAGAAGGAGGCTTCCTTTTAGCATGTCTGTCTGCTATTATTGCAGGCGAATTTATCCTCCGGAAGACAAATCATTACTTGAAAAATATGAGCATTTATTGGCCACTGCCTTTCAGACATTTCTTTCGGGAAGAGCAGCTTTATTTCAGCGAGAATTGAATAATCCTTTAAAAAGAATGAAGGTAAGACTGTGTCTTCTTTAAATATGACCGACAAATGAAGCCACGTAAACCCTTACAAGGTACCGTTATTCTTGTATATTTCTCATCTAGCGAGACATCTCTCAGACTCTTTTACTGTTAAAAGGAAATGTTTCAGAACTTTTCTTGACAACAGATTGGGGCCACAACTAATTGTTGCCAAAGGAAAGAATTCATACATTGTAGTTAAGCACACTGAAATAAATAGCATATTTCCATTAGAAAAGGTTGTTGGTCACATTCTTTTCAGACCCAAACAAACATACCCACACACATGCAGAAATGAAAACCTTGTTGTGCTCTGAGGACACTTCATCAAGAATGTCTGTTCCCATGGCACTAGCATCATTTGTAACTTAGAAAGTAGTTTTTTGTTTCTTGCTTTCACAGTTCTTCCTGTGATCTCAACTTTAATTTTCTTTAGTTAAATGAAGATAAGCAGAAAATGAATTTCTACACTTATGGTGAAGTCCTTAAGCCTTCTTGTTTTTGCTTGGAATTTTTAATCTTTTTTTCACCTTCTCACCTGACCACAAGACCCAGACAGTTTTGGGAAGCTTGCCCTGTAGTTAGTCAGGATGAGCACCCTAGTGTAGGGAAAATGCCCTGTCCTTTAATTGGGACTTCCTGACTTTGCTTCTTGACTACCTTTATGCCTTAGAGACCTGGGCTAAATTATCTTATTGATTCAGAATTTTATGGCTGGAAAAGGCTCCACAGGCTACCTTCTCTGAGGCCCAGAAAAGGTCTTTAGGCTGAAATTCTATGAGTATGTGCCATCCATGGTTCTAAGAAATTTCTAATTGTTTGTCTTTACTGCTCAAATTGTGCTCACCTTAACACTTAGTACTTCTGAAACCAGACTGAGGAATGATTTATTCCATGACCCCTTTTAGGTGAAGTGATTACAGAAAATGAGTGAAATCACCAGATCATAGAATTATACAATTACTGTAATATTGGTATTTGCATTTTAGTAAGCATAAACAAATGTGTGCACACACACATACCCCCTATGTTTTGATTGAAAAAGATTAGCTGAAACTTGGCATGAATTTACTAGAATATGAAGCCTTTAAAAAATCAGACTTGAAGCCCTCAAAATTTGAATGACGGTAAGTGTTATATTCCCTTTCTGTTTCCAATTCACATTCTGAGTAGATAATGTATGCCTTAATATTTTTTATTCAGTCTTAATGAAAAATAAGATCACATCACAAGATTTACAGAAGCACTTCTCATTTCAAAGATTTTTCAGCAGATTTAATTATTTTGGGAAGTTGTATCACATAAAAATATTTATAAAACAAAAGAGCATTTTCTCCTCTGATGCTACCTGTGTGGTATTGGGCAAGTCATTTATCCCCCCTCTCATGCTCATGCTCATTTTCTTTCCCAGTAAAGTAAGGATGCCACCAGATGGTGTCTGTGTATCTGTGATCTTATGATTCCCATTTTACTGACCTTCATTTATAGAAATGACACTGCTGACCCCTCTGAGCCCTTTGAGATGTGCTCTTGTTTTAGTTTTTTTTTTTAAACTTTTTAAAAGTGTTAGTTGTGTGCTTAGTGATGAGCCTGCTGCCTGCTCTCTTGGTTCACTCTCCTGTGAGCATGGCACAGGTTTGAGATCAAATAGGATGCCTTGAACAGAGTTTTTCCTTCATGTCAAATTCCTGTCCTGTAGAAGACTGACAGGGTCTCATCACTTTGTAAAAAAAAATTACATGATTTTACTCAAAAATACATAATAGGGTCTATTTGGGCATAGCTAGAGGAGGAGATGTAGAACTCTTCTTCGTATTTGAAGTTAGAGAAATAAAAGGTTATTTCAATTTTTAACCCCCCCCCGGGCTAAAGAGCTTTTTGTTTTCATATCTGTCTTCCACAAAAAAAAGTGTTTTTAAAATCTAGAGTAGTTTGCATAGCCTTTATTTTGAAAAAGTTGCATCCCTTGGAGGAAAGATAGGTATGAGAGAGGACAGGAGCTTAGTAGTGCCCCATTCACAAACCTCCACTGCCATCTACAGCTCACGGCTACCCCGTCTGAGAAATTGCACTAGGGAAGAAAAGTTCATTTTAAAGTTGTTTTTACCCCCTCAAAGTTCTCTAGAGCTTCTCTGTATTGATATTCTTAGAGTTTACCATGGAGGTTGTCCTACACATGAAACTTTCTAACAAGTCCCCTGCACATTTCAGTAATCCAATCTTCCTGAATGGGGTACCAAGACTCTGTTCTACACAGGAGTAGCACTTTCCATAGCAAATCATTTTTTTAAAATAGTGAGGTTCTGTTGTAATTAGTGTGGGTCAAAGAAATAACTCCCAGAACAATCTATCAGCCTCTCTTGGTATAGATAACTCGATAGATACTGTTGCTGTGCTATGCCCAGCCTGCACCTGGTTGTATGTTCTGATGATTTTTCCTCCTGTCTTCAGAGAATATCACGTTGGAGAACATTACAGAAGCTGGAGTGTTGGAACACAGTGCAGAAGACTCTCAATCCACTTGTGGACTGGTCTTACTCTCACTAAAAATGAAAGCATTTCATGAAGTTTCTAAAGATGCTATTGTAAAATTTGGAAAAGCAAAACTGTTTAGTTCAGGTGTGCTAGTTAGCCCAGGACCTCAGGTTAGCCTGGTGTGAAGAAAAGCCACTAGACCAGCAAGAATCTGCAGGCTGTTGAGGCTTACGGCCATCTGATGGGATCGCTCATGTGAAAAATAGTTTATGAAAAATGTGACCTGGAAAAATGAGGGTGAACTGTCAGGTTTTTGTTTTATGCTTTTTTTTTCTAAAAAACTTTAATAAAATAAAATTATTGGGCTGATTTAATTAATTGAAATAAATGTATGTTTTAAATAGAGTGCCATTTAGAAGATGATGATTCTCCTGACCTCTTAACCCATTGTGTAACATATTTCAGATGTGTGCTGGCTCTGGTTCCAAATTTTAGCAAAATGTTCTTTACCTGTAGGCTTCCAGGGCTTTTCTATGCCTTTTTCTATAGTACAAGTCATCAGGTTCAGTAAATAATCTCAGCAGTCCTTGCCAGTACCCTGATTGAGGTGCATTCCCTAATTAATGAATGATTAATTTAATTCACATTTTTAGGAAGAAGATATTTTGGACCTTTTGGAACAGTGTGAAATAGATGATGAGAAGTTAATGGGGAAAATTGCCAGACCACGAGGACCTAAGGTACATTCTCGTATGCTTTGGGTTGAAAGTGGATGCTGTTAAATTATGTTATTTCTCCTACCAGGTTTGTCACAGTTAGCATGACACCATCAGACCGTGCCATAGGATGAGAAATATGGAATCAGTGACCGGTACAGGCGATAGTGACAGCTGCCAGGAGTGTTGTTTTTGGCCCATGACTGTGGGATGACATAAGATTGTAGGCTTTTCCCTCTGGTTCCTGGGTCTTGCCTTAACCTCTTTTTGGGCCTCATTAGGTCAGTCAGTAACAGCATATAAGTAGGCATCTTGGTATTAACATTCTTCTCTCTACTGTTTTTATTTCCCATCTCAGGTCATAAAATCACTGAAATGGCAGGTGGTCCACTCAGCCCTGCTCATGGTGGGTTTGACCATTCTTTTCCTAGGCTCTGTCACTGCCTTACCCATCAGGGGCTCCCTTCATGTTTGTACTCTGGTGAGGTGCAGTGGTGGGGATATTAATGCTTGATTGCTTTGACTCCCATAGGATGAGAACACATCCGGATTGTCTGAAAACAGACAATTACGGTCAAAAGTGTTGCTTCTAAATAGTAACCTTTGGATTTGAAGCAGTATTGTGAAGCTAGAGACTGTATGTATCACAGAAAGGGAGAAGTTATTTAACCTAGAAAGAGAGAAAGGTGGCGAGATGAATAGAGCACAGCATGTGCTCTCCTCTTCTTTCCTTCTGTCTTTATACACATACATATGTATACACACATGTGCATGCATGTAGCTGTATTGTACTATGTGTATAGCTTATTAAAGCTTAAAACTCCACTAAGACTTTACATATATACGTGTGCATCTCTATAAGGTGTCCCTAAAATCTGAGTTGTTTTAAGTACACATTTGGGACACCCTGTTTGTGTATGTATACACATATACACATATATACACACACACACACATATAACACTATATATACACATACATATATGTTTGTGTGTATATATGCACATATAGCATTATATTATATCCATTAAAAACATTTATTAAGCACCTCCTGTGTACCAGGCATCATGCTAAGTGCTGGGGATACAGTTAATAAAAGAAAGGCAGTCCCTGTCCTCAAGGAGCTTACAGTCTAATGGAGGGAGACAACATACAAAAGGAGGCAGGAAAGTTGGAATTGGTAGGGGAACACCAGAGAGCATCTTGTTCCATGGAGGTAAAACCAGACAGAGCAGCAGATGCAGAGTGGTGTAATCTGAGAGTCCAGTTTCTGCCTTTTGTACAGGAAAGTATTGGGAGGAATTCAGTACTCTACCCTCTAGCCTTTCAATCAGAGGAAAGGAGGAGACTGGGGGAGGTGGTGTCAATTATGTAATATACCACAATTATTATTAAAGCATGTTATTATGTAATTTGATTTATTATAACAGATTATATACATAACATGTGTAACAGTATAATTATAAACCTATGTTGTTATACTATAGAATTATATCATGTATCATATGTTACATGCACATACATATATAAACATGTAAGACAGAGAAGGTATCCCAAATGTGTGTTTTGTTAATTAAACATAGAAAATAAATTTTGAAAAAAGGAAAAGAAGAGAAGGCTGAATAATGATTTTTGAGGGAAGTTGTAGAAATGATTCATAGGCAATTTTTATACACATACACATATACACATTTATGAATGCACGCATACATATGTTTATACACACATATATGTACATACATATACATGCGTATATATACACACATATATACAAGGTATCCTATGTATGTTTTACATTATACTACTACATGTATACTCATGTGTATATATATATATATATATGTATATATGTATGTTATACACACACAGAATGAATTTGTGGAGAAAACAGGGGACAAAGGGAGAATATACCTAGGAATGTGAACAGTAGAAAGAAAAATTAATGAATGAAATTATTATGGGGAAAGAGGAGGAAACATCAATGAAAGATGAGAGACTTTTGATGTCATATATTGTTTTTCTGAGCCACATGCTTGGTACAGACACCTTTAAATTAGTACTTTCTGACCTAAGGGAATCTCCCATGCATTGACATTATTGAAGATTTTTGTGGATGAATTCCTACAGGAAGAAATGGAGTTGGGTCTACAATATATTGGTGAAAAAGAGTTCTCTCCATGAGAAGTATTGTTGAGTTTTGGAACAGAAATTCTTGGTTGAATAATAATCCATACTGATTGAAATCTCCCAGTTCTTTAAGATCCACCTCAAATTCGACATCCTGTCGCTGATAACTCTACAATAGCATTTTCCAGTCTTCACTCAAAGTTCTGGTTGCACTCAGTTATATTACTTTGTCTTCCTTAACATTGTATTATATACTGTTCTGTATTTACTTTGACTTGTATCCTTGGGAAAAGAAAATTAGATGCAAAGGAATGTATCTCACTTCTTAACACAGTGCTAGGTAAGTCATGGGCATAAAATCATCAAGCCTCTGAATTTGAAAGTATCTCAAAGGCTATGTAATCCAAACCATATCCACCTCCGAATAATTTCTACAATTCAAAATGTGTTCATTTAGCCTTCTCTTTTTTTTTCTTCCTTAAATTTATTTTCTGTTAAGTATTATCTCTCTTCTGTCTTCCCCACACATTGGGGAAAAAAGAATCATGTTAACAAAAGTGTATCATCATATTTATAATGGCTCTTTTTGTGGTGGCAAAGAACTGGAAATGAAGGGGATATGCATCAGTTGGGGAACAGATGAACAAATTATGGTTTATAAATTAAATGAAATATTACCATGTAGAAGAAATGATGAAAGGGACATTTTCAGAGAAACCTGGAAAGGCTTTTTTGAACTGTTGCAGAGTGAAGTGAACAGAACCAGGAGAACAATTTATCCATACATCTTTCTTTTGAAGACATCTGGTGAGAGGACATCTACTGCCTAATGAAACATCTTACTGTATAGCTTTGACTGTACAATTAGTCCTAAATGGGCCTCTCTGAAACTTCTGCTCTTTCTTCTTGGTTCCTGGTTCTACCTTGTATCTTCCTTCTGTCACATGATAGCCTTTCAAATACTGGAAGACATTTATCCTGTCCCTTATCTCCCCTTACTCCCCAAGTCATGATCTTTTATTCTTTTACCATCCTGATCACCTGACTCTGGAGATTTTCCTACTGATCACTGTCCTTTATAAAATGCAATACATAGAACTAAACCCAGTCCTCTGGCACTTTTATGACCAGGGTAGAGTACAGCGTGAGATTGTTACCTTCTTTCTTCTGGAATATTCAGGGTAACACCACATTAGTTTTTCTGGTAAACTCTTTCTCATTGAGTTGCCACCACAGAGCACAATGATGCCAACTTCTGCATTAGCTGATGCTCTTCCCTTCTTGTATTTGTGAATTTTATTTATGACTAAGTGATTAGGGTTATTTTTCTTACTGATTGGGATGTTTTTGAAACTTGAACCTATCACTCATTTTCTTGTCTCTCTCAGCTTTGTGTCATCCTCACATTTGCTAAAGATGCCATCTATGCCTTTATCTAAGCCCTTAATAGAAATGCTGATTATCACAGGGCCAAACACAAAGCCTTGAGTAGACTCCTTCCATGCTGACATGTCTGTCAATGATGTCTTTTGGGGTCCAGTGATTTAACCTGTTCTGAATCTGTAACAGTTTCATCTTGCTCACTTCTCTCTCTCTAACTTTTTCTATAACAATACCACGAGGGACTTAACTGCTCTGCTAAAATGCAGGTAAGCTAAATCTGTAGCAGTCCCCTGATCTACCAAGCCTAGGAACTCTGCCAAAAACGAAAATGAGGTTCATCTGTAATGACCTATTCTTGATGAAGCCATGTTGGTTCTTGTGATCATCATTTCCTTTTCTAAATGTTAACTAATTGTCCCTTTATGAACTCAGTGCACTTGTTAAATTGAAATGGGGGACAATTATTTTTGTTAATGGAAAATAGCAGCATTTCAAGTGATTGAAATTGGTATTTCAAAAGTTTACACTTGAAGTATATTTTTTCGGTAGCTTGTTGCTTCTAATTTGTATCGTTACCCATAGACCTTGGAAGGAACAGAATTCCAAAGCATCCTTTTGTTTTGACAGTGACTTTGGGGGCAGAGCCAAGATGTGGAGTAAAAGTAGTGACTTGCTTGAGCTTTCCCCCAAACCCCTCCAAATACCTGTAAAAAATGACTCTAAACAAATTCTAGAGCAGCAGAACTCACAAAAAGACAGAGTGAAACAAATTTCTTAGCCCACGACAACCTGGATGGTTAATTAGAAAGGTCTATTGTGCCAGACTGGGAGAGAAACACAGTTCAACATGGGCACGGAGGCAAAACAGGCCTTAGCGAACCTGGAGCAGGCCTCAGGGGACTGAATCATGGGCAGCTGTGACGGTTTCCAGACTTCTCAACCCACAAACGCCAAAGACAACTTAGAAGGTCAGTAGGAAAAGTCTGTGACTACAGTGAGAGAAAAGCTTGGTCCCAGCCCTAGTCCCAGCTGCCGCCCCTGGGCGGCAGCTGCTTCCAGAGCTTCAGGCCCACAGACTGAGGAGGAATCGAGTGGCTGATCAGTGGCAGGATTGCAGGGATCTCTCTGCTGGTGCAGGATTCACTTGCTTTGCCCGTGCTTGGATCTGGGTCACAGTTCTGGGTGGCTGTCCTGGGGTGAGGAGGAGCGCTGGCATGGTGGAGCTTGTCGTGACTATGGAGAGGAAATCCTCCTCACAGTTCCAAGACAGAAAAGAGTGCTTGTGGTCACTCATAGACCAAAGCACAGGCCAGGAAAGGAGTAAACACCTTGCCCTTGATCATAGCACTTTGGAAGAACTGAAAATTTAGAGGTCCCTAGAAGTATCTCTGAAAACAGCTACATAAAACCCCTGAAGGTTGAGACAGTACATTCTCCACACTGGAAACAGACCCCTACCTTAACAAAGAGTGTATAACTCAAGTAATTGGCTGGGATCATGAGCAAGCAGCACGAAAAGAGTCAGACCATAGAATCTTTCTTTGGTGACAAAGAAGATCAAAACATACCATCAGAAGAAGACAACAAAGTCAAAGCTCTTACATCCAAAGCCTCTAACAAAAATATGAGTTGCTCCCAGGCCATGGAAGAGCTCAAAAAGGATTTTGAGAAGCAAGTAAGAGAAA
>NW_020954581.1:3145028-3145553 GCF_900497805.2 Vombatus ursinus
CCATGATCAAAAAAATAGCCTAGACATCATCTTTCAAGAAATTATCAAGGAAAACTGCCCCGATACTCTAGAACCAGAGGGCAAAATAGAAATGGAAAGAATCCACCAGTCACCTCCTGAAAGAGATCCCCAAAGGAAAACTACTAGGAATATTGTAGCCAAATTCCAGAGTTCCCGGGTCAAGGAGAAAATATTGCAAGCAGCCAGAAAGAAACAATTCAAGTATTGTGGAAACACAATCAGGATAACACAGGATTTAGCAGCTTCTACATTAAGGGACCACGGGGCTTGTAATGTAATATTCTGGAGGGCAAAGGAAATAGGATTACAACCAAGAGTAACCTACCCAGCAAAACTGAATATAATACTTCAGGGGAAAAAAATGGATTTTCAGTGAAATAGAGGACTTTCAAGCATTCTTGATGAAAAGACCAGAGCTGAATAGAAAATTTGACTTTCAAATACAAGACTTAAGTGAAACATGGAAGAAGTAAACAGGAAGGAGAAATCATAAGGGACTTATTA
>NW_020954581.1:3145618-3145697 GCF_900497805.2 Vombatus ursinus
TGAACTGTTTACATTCCTACACGGAAAGATGATATTTGTAACTCATGAGACCTTTGTCAGTTTCAGGGTATTTAGAGGG
>NW_020954581.1:3145847-3148429 GCF_900497805.2 Vombatus ursinus
AGGGAGAGGTAGAATGTGGTAAATTATTTCACATAAAACAGACAAGAAAAGGCTTTTACAGCGGAGGAGAAATGGGGGAAGGTGAGAGGAAATGAGTGAATCTTATTCTCATCGGATTTGGCTTAAGGAGGGAATAACATACACACTTAGTTGGGTATGGAAAGCTATCTTACCCTATGAGAAAATAGGGGAGAAGGGAATAAGAGAGCCGGGGGATGATAGAGGGGAGGGCAGAGTAGGGGAGGGGGCAATCAGAAGCAAACAATTCTGAGAAGGGACAGGGTCAAAAGAGAGAATAAAATAAATGGGGGGGTGGGATAGGTTGAAGGGAAATATAGTTAGTTTTCCACAGCATGACTACTATGGAAGTGTTTTGCATGACTACACAAGTATAACCTGTATCGAGTTGCCTTCTCAGTGAGGGTGGGTGGGGAGGAAGGAAGGGAGAAAATTTGGAACCCAAAGTTTTAAAAACAAATGTTAAAAACTTGTTTTCACGTGCAACTGGGAAATAAGATCTACAGGCAATGGGGTATAGAAATCTATCCTGCCCTACAGGAAAATAGAAGAGGAAGGGGATAAGAGAAGAGGGGGAGATAGAAGGGAGGGCAGATTAGGGGAAGGGGTATTCAGAATGCTTGCTGTCTTGGGGTTGGGGGAGGGATGAGATGGGAAGAAAATTTGGAACTCAAAATCTTGTGGAAGTGAATGTTGAAAAACTAAAAATAAATAAATTAATAAATCTTAAAAAAAAAGAAAATAACTGCCATTTGCTCTTGTGGTTTGGAAAGGAGAATTATGAATTCACCTACTGGAGCTAATTTTTATGAAGTCAAGATTGAATGGAGGTTTTACTAGGAGAGGTGATCTGATCAATTTCTGTGTGTTAGAAAGACTGAGAATTATTACCTAGTGAGATGGAAAATGAAGTGTACAGTTTATGTGTAGCCTCAATTGTGTTTAGGTGCTAAGCTATATGTAGTTTGTGCCTTTCTGACTTATTACTTTATTCTTATTGTTTCAACAATGTGTTGGTTTATGTCTTACTTGAACTGTAGAGAACTTTGGAGTTGGTATCATATCTTTAAGATTGGGTGATGTTTAGTTATGTTAATAAGCCTGCCCAAGGTCTCTAGTTCTTCTTGAGGGACACTGTGAAAAATGTCTTTCTGGTCTCACAAACTAACTTCTGTTCATACTAATCCCTTTCCTACACATATCTTTCTTTTTAATGTTAAAAGGTTTGACAAATGTTTTTAGTGTCAGTATTCATTCTGTAGCTACTTTGAGTACCTATGAGGTGCAACACCAGGTTCTGAGAAAGATGGCAAGGGTAGATAAGAGAAGGCTTCTGCCCCTAAGAAGTTTACAATCTACTAAGGCAGATAAGAGATACAGATAAATATAACTTAGAAGATTATATGATCAGTGGTACAGGTGAATTATGACAGTCAGAAGGAGAACCCACTGCATGCTGGGAGGACCTCAGACAAGGCTTTATGGAGGGGCCATCTTTTTAGTTAATTATGGAGAGATGGTGGATTTCCAGAGGGTAGAGGTGATGAAAAAGTTATAGGGGAAAGAAAGAGCACAAAGGTATAGGAAACATAGAACATTTTCACGGAATAATGAATTAGTCTGAGCTGATAAGTTTTTTAAGAGACAACTTCAATATTATTGGTGCTTAGTTACATTTAAACCATTTCTTATAAAAAGAGGCTGCTACCCCAAAGTATTAGGGCAGTTTTTCCTTCCTATATGCTTTGGGGTAAAACTTCAGAAAGACCAGCCTTCTGTTTGGCTTGTATTCCAGGCACTTTGTTTGGATGGTATTTTCATCCTGCTCGGCCACAATAGACAATCATTATTTCAGTGGACCCTCATGATGCCCGATAATTTTGTCATAGATTATGCTTATGTTACAATGTCTTCCTTTTCATTTAACATAGAACTACTACTGTTAGTACATAGCTGTAGTAATCATTCCCATTAGTAACAGGAGACATATGGTGTGTGTAGTAAACAATTCTTGAAATACCTAAGTTGCAAATACATCTAATGCTAGGCTGGGCATGTTCTTCTGAAGTAAGACCTTTCCCAATCCCCACTTCTCTCTTCCTTCACCTGGACTTGTTGAAAATAAGTCATACAGGAGGATTAGAAACAGGTGGCCCTCAGCAGAGATCTACTACCACATGGCAACATGAGGTTTGGAATTTGTGCTTATACATCCTTTAACATGATTCCTTCTTGCAAAAACAAAACAAAAAAAAACACATGCTAATTTCCACATTATATGCTTCATTTATTCTGTAGCACAGGGAAAGGGAAATGGGATTGCTTCAGTATGGTAAGAGCATCTGTGTTAGAGTTAGGTGGACCCATGAAGTTTGTGACCAAGCTGAAGATTGAATAATATTTTTAAAAGTTAGTTGTATTTCTTAGCTTTTAAAAAATAACAATAAATTAAATGTATTAGGATACTTGCTTGATGCATATACACTGAAAGGTCAGGATCTTTTGTTTTTGGGTGTCTTATAGCTGTAAAACTGAGAAAATTGTATTTGAGGCAAAAGCCCTAA
>NW_020954581.1:3148469-3228247 GCF_900497805.2 Vombatus ursinus
GTGTGTGTGTGTGTGTGTGTGTGTGTGTGTGTGTGTGTGTGTGTTATTGCTTAAGTATTACTAATTAATGATGTCACAGGAATGCATATCTTTGAGCTTACAGTTGAGAGTCCTTCCAGCATCATGAAGAACAGAGGTGGTCCCATCTTCCAGAATTATACTTTTCATCTCATAAGTTTTTTTTGCCTTTGCTTTGGCCCTTCTTACCTTTGATTTTAGCCACTCAGCTCTCTTCATCCCTAGACTTTGACTGTTGTTCACAAGTGACACCTCATCTAAAATCTCAATACATAAAATAAATCCCAATAAATAAAAATCTTAATAATAGCCATTTGGGTTGGGGTCCTCAGGTGAGAGGGTGAGCATGGAGGCAGTGTGGAACAGTGGAAAGACTACAGAGGACTGGAGTTCAGAGCCTACCTCTGATATCTGCTGTCTTTGCTGCCCTGGGCCTCATTCTTCTTCCTGGCCCTCAGGACATGTGTGTGTAAAATGAGGGGGTTGGACCAGAATGGTGTCTGAGGTCCCTACCTCCACGAGTTCTCCATGGTCAATCCCATGGTCCTAGGAACGTGTCTCTGAACAGAGTCATTTGATTTTTTTGTCAAATAACTTATGGCAGTTGTGAACACCCTTGGCACCCTAAACTAGTTTTGTCCATTCCATGGAAAAAGGGAGAATTCGGATGACCAGCTTATTGTGTCACCAGTATCTGCTCTAACTTTTAATCCGTTAACACTGCTGTAATTTCTTTATTTTAGCCTCTGCACTCCATGCCTGAAAGTGCACAAATATTGAAAAAGCAAAAGAATTACAGTAGTGAAAGCAGTTATGAAAGTACCGAGGAATCCTCTGAATCTGAAGAAACCGAGCGAGAAGAGTTCTCAGGCGCTTTCGGCGAGAAGAAAGTCACCTATGACTTTGATGCCTGCAAGTGGAAATTTACTCCACAGCCCAGTAAGTTGATGAATTTTAGTTTAAGAAAGAGCCAGTGAGTTGAGGACTTAAAAAAAAACTCAACCCCTCTACCCCCTACCGGCTTCCATCAGAGGGGAGCAGAGAGAGCAGTCGTTCTAAATGGAAGGAGATGTGCATCCAACTCCCGCCCCATGAAGACCTGCGGTGAGTGGCATGACTTCATGGGGCCTCGGCCTCCTTCTTTGTCCATCCTTTCCAAGATCTCTCCCTCCTCAGGTGATGAGTTTTTAGTTCAAAAGCGTGGTTCTGTTGTGAGTGGCCCATGGACGTGCTAAGGCCCCTTGTTTGAAATGGGTGTTTTTGATCAAGTCTGGCCTATGCTGGTGTCTGGCAGTTGATTTGCTGACTATACTCACCCAGCCACCCATACATCTTCTCTAACCCCCTTAGCACCCCTTGTTCTGTCTGCCTCATCATTCATCTGCTTTCTCCCACATGCCAACATGCATTCTCTCATTGATTCTAGGTATGTTGATTTGTGTATCCGTGACAAATGCTAGTCCTCAGCAGAAATGTGAGGTTGTAGGCAGTTTGGTGACTCTGAATCCTCAGCTTTATAGTTGTCTCTTCCTTTTAGGGTCCCCTGGTTTTTTGCCTTGCCATCTTGATTCCTGTGACCTCTTTTGGATGGTTTTCCCATGTTTAGGATTTTTTCTGATCCCTTCTTTCATATCAAAAGTTATTCACCCTATTTCAGGACTTGATAAGATGGCTAGCTGCTCATTTGAACACCCAGGAACTGCATGGCCAATAACACTTTGGTGTAGTGTTTCCCTGAGATAATGTTTGCATTAATCTAAAAGACTGAGTAATGTGAAAGTATCAGACACAATGGCAGACCTTGTGGAGGAAATTTCGTGGTCAGAGATCTTTTCATTGATTGGCCTTCAGATGAGACAGGGACTATGTAAATAATTTCCTATTCTTTCTCTGTTTAAAGCTAACCCTCTTTATAAGAGTGGATGTTGTGTGCTCTCCACTTCAGCATTTTTTTTCGTTCAATAATTAATTGTGGTTTGGAAGCTATTTAATCCTTTGCTTCTTAGAGTGTTCCTGGATACTTTGGATATGTCCCCATATGAGTTGTCTTTTCCAGGAAGTTTATTTCATACTGTTTCTTCTTTTATGTTTTGGAAGCCAAAACTTCTCTACCCATAACTAATCAATCTCTTCTGCCTCCCCCTGCCCCAGATAATGCTATCTACTCCCTGGCAACGTTGACTGATGGGGGAGGGATGTGGATGAAGGATGGTCAGGGCAAAAATTACTGGTTCTGGAACGATCTCAGAGATAATGTAATGTTATCTCAGAAACTCTTCTCAGACCAAGAAACTTGTACACTGTGGTCAGACAAATGGGTATATTAAAATATAATATGGGTATTGTTTTTCACATCTTCTCAGTATAATTCTTGTCTTCTGAAGACTCTCCTAATGTATGCTTTCTCCCTCTGTTAATCATATTTTCTTTTTATGATCCTTGGAAAATAGAGTGAAGGATGTCTCCTTATCTTGTGCTTTGTCTTATATCTTATATCTAACCTGAAGAACATGGTAAACAGGCTTCTTTACTTTCTCTCAGGAATGAATGCAAATGGCAGATAGAAAACCATCTGATTCACAAGCACTGTATATGCTTAATAGAACCAGTTGGAGGAGCTTAGACCTACTATATTTATATCCCTCCCACCCCCATTGGAATATACTGTGCCCTGATAAAAGAGGGTCATAGAAAAGAAGTGTTTAAGTAGTTTTTCATCATTTTTCAATTTGCATATACAAATTCCACTTCTGGTGAGTTGGTTCAACCAAATATTGATGTATCTACTTAGCACACATGTCTGTGTATCTTCTCAGGGTAGGGCTACTGCCCTTCCCTACCCCTACCTCCTCTCAAACAGGCACATGCCAAAGATGTGTGCCCAATGAGCTTATCTAGAGGAATTTTTTTTCTTTTTGGGGTACATGCACAGTGTAATCCTGAGAATGTAAGTTGTTTGAGGGCAGGGATTTTTTTCTCTTTATTTTCCCAGTGCCTAGCAGTGTCTTGTAGATAGTAGACACTTAATGTTGTAAGAGATTGAATCAGCCAAGCAACTTGCCTTGAGAGAAGTATTGTTAACTGTAGGCGGTATCACATGTGAATGGAGAGTCTCTCAGATGCAGAGCAGCCATTGTTATGCCTCCCCACCTCCCATAGCTTTTCTTCCCTGCAATTGAAATGTTACCATAATTATAGATTCTTAAAGTTGTAAGGGACATTACAGGCCATGACGTCTACCCATATCTGGAAAGGAATTGATGCTGCAGTCATCCAGCCTCTGCTTGAAGCCTTCCAGTGATGTGGAATCCCCTGCTTTCCAAGGCAGCCCACTCCACTTTGGTTTAGCCTTGATTGTTAAGTTTTTCCTAAATTCAGACCTAGATTTGCTTCTCTGCACTTTTCCCTTGGGAAAACAAACAGAACAAACCTAATTCCTCTTCCCCTTGAAGTGATTTCCAATACTTGATGACAACTGAGGCTTCTCAGGCTGAATACCTCTCCTTTCAACTGGAGCTTCTTATGGCATGGACTACATTCCCTTTAACATGATGGTTTCCTTCCTCTGGATGTCCTCCAGCTGATCAGTAGCCACCCTTAATCCGTGGTACTGAGAATGGAACACGGTACCACAGATAATCGTATGACCATCGAAAAATGTCCAGTGGGCTTACCCTCTCTTTCTCCTGGAATCTAAGCATTTTAGTGCAGCTAAGGGCTCATTAGATTTTTGGCTACAGCATGTTTTTGACTGTAGCCTATTGTTGACACATATAACACTTGTAGTCCATTAAAATTCCCAAATATTTCTCATATAAACTGCTCTCCAGCCATGTCTCCCTCATCTTATATTTGTGAAGCTGAGCTTTTTGAACCCAAGTATTAGATTTTATGTTTATCCCTATTGAATTTCCTCATGGGTTTAAGTCTTATTTCTGACTTCTGTTTATGTGACCATGGGGGGAATAATTCCATTTTACAAATGAGGAACCTGAGTCTAAGAGAGGTTAAGTGACTTGTTCAGGGTATCATCACACATACCTAGTAAGTATGCCATGCAGGATTTATACTCTGGCATCTGATGAATTGGCTCTGCCTTAGATCTTTGTGATGTCTACATGGTTGTTGAAGGTTCCTTCTCTGCTTTTATGCAGGTCACTAATAAAACTTTAAAAACCCCGGTCCCAGTCACCTCCATTCATCACTCCTTTTCCAAGTTAACATGGCACCATTGATGACTTCTTTTTGACTGCTGCCATTCATCTAGTCCCAAAATCCACCAAGTGGTATTGGGGTCAAGCTCACATCTCCATCTTTTTACACAAGAATGGCACAAAATATTTAAATGCTTCACTAAAATTGCTGTAAACTTCATTTGCTACATTCTCCTGATCTGTTTAGTCATGGCACTGCTCAAAAAGGAAAATCAGACCTAAGTATCTCTGCCTTCTCTCTGTTGTAAGTTATCACCATCCTATTTATCCCAAACAGTAGCCATATCCCCTCTTGGAACATTGTCTTTCCCCCGTCCCAGTACAGTGCTAAAAAACAATAACAACAAAAACAAACCCACACCTTCAGTTGTCCTTAGGTTGCTTCACCATCTCAACTCATTTTGAGCTTTAGCAGTCTCTTTTTATGGGTCTTGCTCCATCTTTTATGCATAATTAAAAAAAAACTCTGTATTCATTGGCATCTTTTTGTGCACACGAAACATTGATCCTTTTGGGCCATTCATATTTTTTTGTGTCTTTAACATTCCATTAATGAGATCATTCCATCTACAATCCCTCCTTAGGATTTGCATTACTGAATATGATACTAATCCATGGGATCCTTAATGATGCTTCATCAGGACTCTTTGAAATTTGCTATCCCATAATCTAGAATGTACTTAGGAAACTAAAAAGCCATATAATAATTGGTGGGGAGAGGAGGAAGTGTGGCATTTTTCTCTTAGAACTGGAAATATGCCTAGAATCTTAATGAGATTAGGGGTTCTTAACCAACTATTCATCAGTATGGTGAAGCCTGTGGACCTCTTCTTAGAATCAGGAATGCTTTTTCCCCTTGTATATTGGGTATATGCATTTTTTATCCCACAGAATCTTTGAAAGGTAAATCAGATATGTTATATGTCCAAAGGACACCATTTGAAGGGGAACCACTTTAAAGATCTCTCTCTCTCTCTGTGTATATATATATATAATATATATATATATATATATATGTCTATCTATCTATGTATGTATAATTCATTCCTTTTTATAAAGTTTTTTAAATTTTTATAGCTAATGAAGGAAATTCCATCAGCTTTCATATGCATTCATTTCAGTTCAATAGATTTTCCTTGAGTACCTCATGCGTTAGGTAATGCACTAGGCAAAACAGGAGATACAAAGATGAGTAGTGTCACAGTGGAGAGAGTGTTGGAATTGGAATTAGGAACATGAATTCAATCTGGCCTCAAACATGTAAAAATTATGTGACCTTGGGCAAGTCACTTAATCGCTATCTGCCTTAGTTTCTTCCACGTAAAAAAAATGAGGATAATAACTGCAGGTAGTTTTCAGAAAGGAGCTTTGTGAACTTTGAAGTGCCACATTAGCTAGCGTTACTATTCTGTTAATATGAGGTGAGATTCTAATTTAGTAGTGAAACTAGAGATTTCATTTTGATATGGATTCAACCCAGGAACCCTGAAGTATCCCTTCCAATTCTCCAGGGCTGTGATTCTTTGGAAGTTTTCATTCATTCATGGCTTGTGGCATTTCATTTCTTCACAGCCTTCTCAGGTGGACTTTCCTTTTAGAACAAGACTCTAGTTCTCACAATGAAGCACATGGCTTACCATCCTATTTGCTGTTAATGTCCACGGTACCACGGACTCTTTGGCCACTCTTAGTTTCCTGCCTTATATTTTGTCTGTCTGAGAGAAACTGCCCTTGGATCTTTCCATTGGTGCTGCAGGGATCTAATGCAGGTCCTTCTCCACAGGCTCCATCAGGCGCTCTGTCAGTTGTCCTCGCTCCATCTCAGCGAATCCATCCATGATTGACCACCGCCCTTTTTCTGCCAGGCAAATGATCTCAGTCTCACGTCCAGCTTCTGGGGTCAGGTCTCAGTCTCTAAACCGTTCTTCCTCTTCCTTGAGGAGTTTACCCCAACCTACTGGCATGGATCACCACGAGACTCCAGTGGTAAGTAACTACTTTATCCTTTTTCATAGCATAAGAAATAGAATTCTCTAATCTGAATTTGTGCAGTAAAAAGGACCCAAATTAGAGGCAGTGCTGATCCTGAGATACTCCATTCATACAGTGGAGCTACCATATAACATAAGCCATGACAGCTCAGAATTGGGCCTGACGCTGCTCAGTCTTGGACTTCACCCAACTTAGTTACCGGAAGAACAGAAAGAACCTTCTAATGTAGTCTTGAGTGATAGAGCCTGAGGCTAACATTGTAACCAGGCCCTTGGGTTGGGTTTTTAAATTGCTGCTTGTGCAGTAGTGTTATGGTATTGAAAATACTCCAGTTTAATGTTTTTGTTTTTATCATTTCTCTATCTCCTTTAAGGCTGGGAAAATATTTACTGCCCTTCTTCCATGCAGATATTACAAGATAGTATTAATTGTTTAAGTCTCAAAAGATTTATCACCTGTTACTAAGCTCCCTTAGAGAGAGAATACTGCCTATAAACTGAGTGTTGTTCATGCTGTACCTTGTATGTCAAAAACAACCTTTTTTTCATCCACCACTCAGTCTCAGAGAATTATTGTTAAAAAGTTTCACAGAATTTATTTTGCCCATAGGCATACATTTTCCTTTGAGTTTTTCTAAGCACCCTGCGGTAAGCGTGGTATACTTTGCTGCCCTGGGATTATCCTCTTCTAGAAGTGGAATCTGGCAGTTTGGGGATTTTTACATGAAAGGCCTTGTTATTGAATGAAGAGTCAAGATATAGCAGTGATTAAAGTTGACCCAGTTATCAATGAATAATCATTTTTCTAACCAAGAAGAAATACCAGAAGCATGTGTGCACAATGAAGTTGACAAGGGGAAAATGTTTAAGAGCTTCCCCCCCCCCACCCACCCTGCTTTTGGTGACTGAGTTCAGGTTTCTTTGGTGTGTGAAAGGCACTCTGACATCACCACCATTTTAATGTCAGGCTTGCCTTGCCTACAGACAGTCCATCACCAGACTGTGTGTGTGCTCTTTGGTGATGTCTCCAAGTTATTACTGCTAACTTCCATTTTTTCCTCCACCACAGTAAATGATTGTTTTCCCTTTTTCATTTAGTTGCTGCAGTTTTTAAAAGTAAATCTTTTTACCCAAAAACATCTTTCCCATCAGAGCAAAATAAAACTTCCAAATCTCTGTCTTTCTTTGAATTAAAGACTGATCCTTTGCAGCACCTGAGAACGAAAGAAGAGGAAGAAGAATTTACAAGGCAGACCTTGTTTATTCTTCGAGACATGAAGATCAGGTTCCCAGGGAAAACAGATGAAGAATCAGAGCGGATCATTGAAGATGTAAGTGAGTGATGTAGCCAAAGCATCCTTAGCCTCGGGCCCTTTAGCACTGTTCTCAGGGTTACCAGTGCCTGCCCAGTGGTGGGCTGCTAGGTGATAGACATAGCACACAGAAATAGCTGCCTCACTGTGAGCTGTGGGGCTGAGTTCCAGAAACTTCAAGTATAAGGAACACTAACTAATGCTTTTTTCTTCTAATAGATCACAAAGAATTGTTAACTGTCTGGTAAAAAAAAATTTTCTGCAGTGTATTTATGAAAGAAAATATAAGTTGGGATTTGATGAGATAATCTTGGTAAACATGCCACAAAGATCTCCTCGACTTCTCAATCAATCAATCCACAGGCATTTGATTAAGCAAGTTGTCTGTGCCAAGTACTGTTCTAGGTGCTGGGGATAGAAAGACAAAAGGGGAGAATAACCCTGCTCTCAAAGAGTGTTGGTTTTTAACAGCACATGCATACAGGTGTGTGTCTGGCACATGTGGGAAATTAAGAGAAGGTGGAGTTTTTAGTGGGGGGAACCTCAGCAGCTGGTGGGGTCAAAGAAGGTAGGTTTTGAGCTGAGTCTCAAAAGGGGACAGATGAGGGAGAATGAGGGGACAGGTAGCATGAGCACATATTGGGGGAGAGGGGTCTTTGCTACAAAGCCTGCAAAAATGGGCTGTGATCAGGTTATAAAGGGCTTTAAAAACCAAACAGGAGTTGATATTGTACCCTGGAAGGGAAGGAAATTGTCATATCTGTGTTTGAGAAAAATCACTTCCTTTTGAGAGTTGGAAGGGACGTCCCCTTTGCCGTCACTTAGTCCAGTCTTTCATTTTATATATGAAGAAACGAAGGCTCAGAGAGGTTAATTGCTGACTTGTCCGAGGTCCCAGGAGAGTAAGTGGCAGTGTCAGAATTCGAACTCATGATCTCTGACTCTAAAACTTCTTTCATTAAACCTTACTGGGTGAATATTTTGAAGATAGAAAATTTTTAAAAATAGGCATAAAAAGCCATGTAAAAACGAAACATTAAACATACTAAAAGAAGAGAAAATCCAGAATTTTTACTGCAGGAGCAAGGGGAGAAGTTGGGGCTAGTGTAGAGGATAGTAGTGGTCAAGAAAGAAAAAACCCTTATAAGTAACTAATATAGTCAGTGTTGACTAAGAATAGAAAGTTGTCTTTCTGTAAATACCTCCACTGATTTCTGCAGTCCCTCCTAGCTTGACAATTCTGTTGATTCCAGTGTTCCTCCCCTTAGTGACTGCATTTGTCTTTTGGGGAAGGTTGTTACTAAGACTCTCTGATCTCATTGGATGAAGGCATTGCGTGGATCCAAGGTGTTCTAAGTCTTATTCTGAATTCCAAGCATTTTCTTGACATTTAATGTTGTAAAGGGAACCATCTTTAAAGCTGGCCTAATGAAATTGAAGAGTGAGTTTGAAGAACTTAATTTATTTTTAAATCAAGTACATGTGGTTAGAAATGGAATTAGAGAAACAACACTGTTCTTTCACTAATCCCAAGTGCCCATTTTTGCAAATACTGATCTCTTTAATGCCAGTAGAATCTTGGGTGATTTCTCTACCTGTAAATCAAGGGACACACTGATTTCAGAAGAATAAAACTATAAGTAATCCAAAGAGTAACTATCAGTCAATGAGTAAGCATTTATTAAGTGCTTACTCCGTGCCTGGCACTGGGCTAAGTACTGGGGGCATGAAGGCAAAAGAGAGAGCTTTGTAGCCTAATGGGGCAGAAAGCATGAAAACAACCTTGCACAAACCAGATCAAGACAGGATAGACTGCAGATAATCAACTGAGGGAAGGCACTAGAATTAAGGGAGATGAGGAAAGGCTTATAGAAGGATTTTAGCTGGGACTTGAAGGAAGCCAGGGAAGTCAGGAGGCAGGGATGAAGGAAGGGGAGAGTTCTAGGCTTGGAAGGACAGAGGGCGTAAGCAGCAGGATAAAAGATAACATCACCCAGCACCTGTGTGATTGGACTAGGGGGGCACCAGGCATGGGGTGTGAGAGAGAGGCCATAGATGGGACAGCCAAGGAGGACCTCACCATCCTAACAGTATTAAAAGAGCCACAAGATGCAGACTGTTGGGTTGTCTGGGCACGACTTATCGGAAAAGATGAGAAGAAACTGCATGGGGCAGGGGGAGTGCCAGAAAAACAAAGAACCAGCTTTAATCAAGTAGCAGGGATGGCTTACTTAGCTTCAAGGTGTTTATCTTATAAAAATAGTAGAGCCACCAGGTGACCTGTTTTTAAATCACACAGAGCACCTGTAGGAAAACTAGCCCTGGGATGTGCTTTTCTAGTCCTTTCTAGAACATTGAGTCCATCAGCAGGGCTGCTGCTTTGGAAAGGCAAGTCAGTGCCTGCTAATAACACAGACAGAGGGGAGAGGGGGTCCAAAGGGCTTTAGCGAGAAATCATTTTCCCTCGTCAGAGTCGTACCACTTACTGTGTAAATAAGGTATCAAAGTGTTCTTTTCAAGCATGTACTTTTATTAACTTACTTAAGTTGTTTACTGGTAGAAAAAAATATTTTTCCTCTTGGCCTTGGAAGATTTTCTTTTATGGGGTAAGGGTGCCACCCAGTGGCCAACATTAATCTAACAACTGCGTGGGTTTGGTATTGGTTTTGACATTTCCTAACATTAATTCCAACCTCTTTCAATTACCTTGTTGTTGAAAAGGGGGAAAAAAAAGGTTTCTGTGTTTAAATTTTTTTTCACAGTAGAAACTGATGCTCTAAGAGCCAATGAGCTTAATTTTTAATAATTTAATAAAGAGCCTAATCTTTATCATTAAATTATTAGAGTATTTATGAAAAATGTTTAATAATTTTATAACTAAGAGTATAATCTTTTTTGGGGCAGTTAGGTGCCAAAGTAGATAGAGTGCCGGGCCTGGAGTCAGGAAGGTCTGAGTTCAAATCCAACTTCA
The DNA here is from genome assembly GCF_900497805.2 of Vombatus ursinus. NCBI lineage: Eukaryota > Metazoa > Chordata > Mammalia > Diprotodontia > Vombatidae > Vombatus > Vombatus ursinus. Next base: position 3,158,977 of record NW_020954581.1, read on the forward strand.
GACATTTAATAGAAGTGTGATGCTGGGCAAGTCACTTAACTCTGTTCCTGTCAGTTTTTCTCATCTGTAAAATGAGCTGGAGAAGGAAATGGCAAACCACTCTAGTATCTTTGCCAAGAAATCCCCAAGTGGGGTCATGAAGATTCAGACATGACTGAAATGACTGAACAACAGCAGTCTTTACTATGCCTAAAATATTTTGCACTTGTATTAAGGCATCCTACTGGATTGAAAACAGTGACAATGAATTCCTGTTTGTTCACTCTTATTGTTATGTTATTGTTATGCAGATTTCTTTTCTAAGTGAAGGCAAGAATTGTACTCGTAACACATGAGTTACATGTAACTGTTTCTCAAGCAAATCTGCTTTCCTTGTCTATGAAGAGTTGACAACTTGAATAAGAGATACACTTTTGTTTCTGGGTAATCTGACTGTGCTGTAAATATACATCCCTAGAGCCGTAAGTCACAGTAGCATTCCCAAGCCACAGAAGTATCTCGGTGTGTGTACGTGTGTGTCTGTGTCCATGTGTCTGTGTCCACATGTACACATTCAGATTTAGCTGACCTGATCTTTATTTCCATGTGGTACAACTGGATGTTTCAGTACCCCAACTTCTGGAACTTAGTTCAGAAATTAAATTCAATCATAATATTGTCCCTAGCAGAGACTGGTAAACATCATAGCAAGTTTGTGATTTACAAAATGCTTTCCCAATTGCATATGGAAAGTGTAATACCATTTCTAAGACAATCTGACTCCCTGATAGCTAAAAATAGCTTATCACTGACATTTATGTAGCACTTTCAGTTAGCAAAATGTTTTACGTAGATTGGTCCTCACAACAACTCTGTGAGGTAGGTACTATTATTATCATTCCTATTTTAAAGATCAGGAAACTGCGTTTGACAGGTTAAGTGACTTGCCCAGGGCCATACAGTTAGTAAGCTAATAAGAGGCAGAGGCCAGGTTTGAATTCAAGTCTTCCTGACTATAGGGTCAGCATTTTAGTTTAAAAAGGCTGTGGTCAAAGAGTGTTGAGTCAAGAGTCCCAAATTCTACTCCTCACTGCCTTTGACAATCTATGTGACTTTAGGCAGATAACCTGACCTCTCTGGACCTCAGGGACCGGTGATTTTCTGAAGTCCCTTCTAACTCCAGAAATGTCTTAATTCTACCAACTCTTTTACTTCATTATCCTGTGATTTGAGGTGTTTGTCAGCTGCTGAGAAGAGGTCTGTGCACTCTTACTGCTCTGAGAAGCAATTGTGAATGTTGGGTATACAGAGATAAGCCTTCTTCGTTGCCTGATGATAATACTGAGTTTTCAACTCACAAACTGTTAGTTTTGATCTCAGCACTCACTTTGGGGGATTGTTTTTGGGGGGAATGATGGGTTGCACTTCATTTTGTTTTTCTTCCCAAATACAGATCATGGATAACTGGAAATATCATAAACCCAAGGTGGCTTCATACTGGCTCATAAAATTGGATTCTGTAAAACAACGGAAGGTGAGTAATGTACAGTATGCTCTTACCCTTCAGCTCTTTCTTGACTAAGAGGGAAACAGAACCCTTTGGCTAGCATCTCCAACCCTCCATGTTCATGACCAGAACGTGCATGGCAGCATGGCATTTTGTCTTATGATTATGTCATTGATGGGGCTTCTGTGCTGTGGGCCATCAATACAGGACATCATTTCATCTTCTGTAATTCCTTTTAATAAGCTGGAGTTTGACACAGCTCTGTGATAACTTTAGGTCATGTTCTGAGGTGTCATTTATATCTTAGCGGGGTTTGAGTCTTTATGATGTACCTAGAGGGAAAAAGGGGCAAGGGAGTTGATGGCATTATTCTAGTAAAAAAAATACACACACACACACACACACACACCCCTCTCCCTGGAAGATACTTATTAAATGGTGGTCAACTGACCAGTTTACTCATTAGTCAACAAAGATAAAGATCATCTTGTTGGAAAGTCAGTCCTTTGTGATCGTCACTTGAATGTGCATGTTGGAAGCTGAATGAGGAGATAGAGTGGTCTCCAGTCATGACAAGGGGATGAATTTCTGTGAATGAAGATTGCCATCACTTTGTATCTTTGCTCTCATTCAGCGACAGTGCAAAGTTTGCTGTGATGCTGAATGAATAGTCAGAGGAAGAGGTACAGAAAGTTTAACTGAGCCTGCTTTGTTGTTCCTTGCATTTCTTTCTTCTTTTCTTATTTTGTGAAGTCACAGTCAACAACTTAATTGCCTAAGCATGTATTAAGTGTTTACCATTTGCAAAGAACAGTGAGAAATAAGTGCCAGGGATGCAAACGTGAACAAATAAACTGTAGTCTCTTCTTTTGAGAAACTTAAAATCTAATGGTGATGATGAGATATGTAGGCAAATAACTATAATGTAACTTAGGATATTACCAAGGACAGAGGTGAGGTCAAGCAGATAAGAACATTAACAAGGGAGGGATTCTTTAGCTAGAGGATTCAGGAGCAGTTTCATGGAAGAGATGGTGCCTGAGCTACACCAATAGGATTTCAGGAATCAGGGATGTGGGAGGAGTCAGTATCATCTAAAAGGGGTCTCTGGGGGTGCATAAGTAGAGGAAGGAGAGGGTGGTTCAGATGAGGGAACAGTAAGTGATGGGATTTGGACAGGTAGAGTTATGAAGTTGGTGAAGTAGCAAAGCTTGCTCAGAACAGTCAATGCCTAGCAAATGTTGGTTAAATTGAATTTTGGCAAATGTTATCCCAATTTTTAAAAAAGGGGAGATGAAGTGGATTTCTCAGATAGTAGAATGGGAAGCTTGGCTGATTAGTGGAAAAGCTCTAGAGTATTTTAGGGCTGGGTGGTGAATACTGGATCTTATAACTTAGTCGAGAAGACGCTATACAAGGCTAACTTTATTTGACAGAAGCATTAGGCTAATTAAGGAAATATCATAAACTTAGTATAACTGTATTTGGCCAAGTTATTTCACCAAATCTCTCAGGTATGAGGTGGGGATGGTACAGTCAGGTGGCTTCAGAACGAGGTAAATAAATAGATCCCAAGTGTGGTGACTATGAGCTTGAAACCCAACGACATGAGCATCACTGACATGAATGGGGTGAGAAGGGCCTCCTGATTGAACAGGGGCTTTGGAAGGACATACCATAAGCAGAAGGAGCAGAATAGACCAATGGGACAGCAGTTGGCATCTGGATGAATATGACCACATCCTAGAAGATTGGTTAAAGGACCTGGCGCTGTTTACCTGGTGAAGAGAACATTGACTGTGGGCACACAATAACATTCAAGTATTTCAGTAGTCAGTAAACATATATTAAGTGCTTTGTGTCAGATAATGTGCTAAGCACTGGGGATGCAAAGAACGGCAGAAGTCAGTCTCTGCTCTCAAGGAGCTCACTGTTTAATGGGGATAGATAACATAAAAACAATTATGTACAAACAAGATGTATGTGGGATAAATTAACAGAAGGAAGGCCCTTGCATTAAGATGGATCAGGAAAGGCTTCTTCTAGAGAATGGAGTTTGAAATGGGACTTGAAGGAAGCCCAGGAAGCCAAGAGATAGTGTTCCAGACATGGAGGTCAGCCTGAGAAAATGTCCAGAGGTGGGAAATGGAGCGTTTTCTGTGAGAAACAACAAGGAGGTCAGTGTCATTGGATCACAGAGTACATGGGGGTAGAGGGGAGGCTGCAAGGTATAAGAAACCTGGAAAGGTTGGAATGGGCAGGCTATGAAGGGCTTTGAACGACAGAGGATCCTGGAGGTGATAGGGAGCCATTGGATTTTATTGACTATGAGGGTGACATGGTTACCTACACTTTGGGAAGATTGCTTTGGCATCTGACTGGAGGATGGACTGGAGATGGGAGAGACTTTGGGCAGGGAAACCAACCAAGAGTCCAGTAGTCTAGGTGTGAGTTGATGAGGGCCTGCCCTGGGGTGGTGCCAGGGACAGAGAAGCGAAGAGGATATATATGAGGAATGCTACAGTGGGAGAATCAGTAAGCCTTGGCAATAGATTGAATATGGAGGGAGGGAGAGAGAATGAGGAACTGGGGTTGTGAACCTGGACAACTAGGACAATCAGGGAAGAGAGTGGGGGAAAAGATAATGAGTTCAGTTTTGGATATATTTATTTTAAGATATCTGCAGGACATCCAGTTCAAGATGTCTAATAGGCACTTGGAGATATGGGACTGAGGTCAGGAGAGAGGTTAGGTCTGGATTAGACAGATTTTAGAAACCTCAGCATAACCATGATAGTTGACTCCTTGGGAGCTGATGAAATCAACAAATTAAATAGTCTAGAAGGAGAAGGAAAGGGGCACAGGTCAGAGCCCTGGGACCCCCGTGGTTATCAGGCATGATCAGATAGAAGAGGGACTTGCTTTGTTGGTCTAAGGAGGCAGAACCAGGAATAGTGATTAGAATGACAAGGTCAGATTTTGGTTGCTTATAAGGAAAACTTTCCTGACAATTAGAGCCCCTCTAAAGGGTAATGGATATCCCCAAGACTTTGCCATCACTGGAGGTCTTCCAGGAGAGAGTGGAGGACCATTTGTCATGTACACAGAAGAGGGCTTTCATTCTCAGGTATGGGCCAAATTAGTTTATCTTCCAAATCTTCAGCAAAGTATATTGGGACCAGATTTGGAAGGGCCTTGAACATCAGGCTAAAGAGCTGGTATTTTATTGTCCTATCGGCATTAGAAAGCCCCTGAGGTTTGCAGGACAGAGGAAGGATATGATCTGACTTGTGTGTTAGGAAGATTACTTTTTGAGATGTGTAAAGGGTGGGTGGGTTGGAAATGGGAGAGATAGGAGGCAGGGTGATGAATTTCCAGGCTATTAGATGTATCTAATGAAAGGATTAGACTGGGTGGTCTCTGAGCTTCCTACCACATCTCAGTCCACAATGTATGGAAAGGTAGTGAGGGCCTGTACTAAGGTTCTGGAGCAATAGGAGTGGGAAGAAGGGAGAAGATAGGGAAGAGACTGTGAAGGTTGAGCTGCTCTCACTCGGCATTTGATTGGATGTCAAGACAGAGGGAAAAGGAAGACTTCACAACATGGTGTTTAGGGTAAGAGAGTGATTTGTTGTGATAGGAATCACACCTGTGAGCAGGAGGAAAGCTGAGCTGCAGTTAACTCTTCAATATGTTTTACATGTTTAGAAATTTAGAATAATGACAAGTACTTGTTTAGAGATTTACCACCAGGTGCTTTTGCTCTTTCCCAAAGTGAATGTCAGCCTGCCTGCCTGCCCGCCTGCCTGCTCACAACCTGGGGCTTCATAGAGTGAGAGATAGCTTCACTGAAACCTTTCCTTCACATCCCAGGTGTGGCATAATACATCCCGCTGTTATTAATAATGCACTGTGGCTTTTTTATTTTTGGGAGGAATGGCGGTGCTGAGGAGGAGGAGTTAAGACCTTTGTTAAATTGAACTGAACTGATAAAGCATTTATTAAGTGCTTACTATGTGCCAGGCACCGTGATGAATGCTGGGAATACAAATACAAAGAAAGAAGATGAGCATTGCCCTCACAGAGCTTAGATTCTAATGGAGGGGGTTGGAGGTGGGGGGGGTGGGGTTTGGAAAAGGTCAGGAAGTAAGGTACAAAGTCCAGTTTGGGGCAAGAGAGGGGGAAGCTCAGCTGGCAGAGCCCAAAGTGGCCGGGGCCCCCAGGGTGAGAGACCGAGAAGCTGGTGAAGGAGGGGAGTCAAAGAAGTTGTGGTCTACAGGACAGGACTATTAACAATCCCCTTGGCTTTGTAACTGCCTCCCCACCAGTAGTAGGATAATGTAGGCCGAGTTATTGCTAAGTCTTTCTGATGTTTTTAAAAGGGAGGGAGGTGTCCCAATACTGGTTATATAGAGCTTGTTACCACAGCACTGCAGGTTAAAGAAGTAAGTGAGGGGAACCAGGCAACTCTATAGTTAACTTAGGTAGATGGTTGCCATTTTTGCTAGAGCTGGTCCTAGCTTGCATCTTTGTTGTCTGTTGGTTCTGGCGGTCTAAACTTAGACCAGACCAATCATATCTTGCCGACAATTTGTCCACATTCAGAGAGGGAGAGAGAAAGTGATAGGGGAGTGTAGTTTCCCTTCTGAGGATCGTGAATGGAGCAAGCCTCTGGCTTCTGTCTGTGCAAGCCTGGCCAAGCGACTTGTCTCATTGTTGTCTTGATTGGTGCTAACCATGGCTCTTCTTGCTATTTCACTCAATTCTTTTCCCCAAACTTTATTCAGAGTCTTATTTCTTAGCTCAGTGGCGGGGGGGGGAACTGCTCCTGGGGAAGGAAGGAGAAGGGCAGCTTTCACTAGGGTTTGTTCTGTGATAACATCCTTCCACTGATCTTTACCTGCAGGGATAGCTTAAGAGCTTTGAGCCATGCAGAGTTGTTGGAAAAAATAAGTACCATCAGCTCAATTAGCACAATGTACCATTTTTATAAAATTAAAAACTCTACTTTGCAGAGATTTTCTTCCCCCACCCAATAGAATGAAAGGTAAAATAAACACCTACGCCAAACATAGGCAACCTGAATGTCCTGGTGCAAAAGATGATAGATTAGAAGAGAAAATTGTGCATGGTGAGACTTTGTTATATTTGTAGCTATTAAAGAGCATTAAGTGTCAGAAGGTAAATCCTTATAATTTATAGAGGTGGGCACCATAATTTCAAGAAAATGTGGAAAAAAACAGGAAACTTACTGGCAAACTTGGCTAATAGTTTTATATTTAGTTGTTGAATTTTTCTGGCATTTCTTTGGAAAAAAGTCACTTCAGTTTTGTATTAAAGTTAATTGTGAAAGAAACACTGCCCAGTTGGTAAGTGATTAGCACAGGATATGGAAAAACCTTTAACAACAAGAGAATTGGACTCAATGTGCGTATGAAAGCAGGCTCCAAATTATTAGTAATGAGGGAAATGCTAAACGGAACAACTAAGGTTTCACCTCACATTGCTCAAAATGGGCAAAGATGTTAAAAAAAAATCCCAACGGCAATAGCATTGAAAGCATTGTTGGAAAACAGGTACACTAATACTCTATTCAGGCAAATGATTTGGAATTATGAGAGAAAAGTCACCAAAATATATATACCCTTTGGAATATTACAGGGGGAATATCCCAAGAAGGTCCAAGGTAGAAAGTAAAATTGCACACATACCGGATGGTCCCAAACAGCAAAATAGTCTGCATTTGTTTGTTGCGCAAATGACAGTATAAGAATGTAATGGAATAATATTGTGCCATAGACGCATAGCAAAGACGTGCTCTAATATCGAGCAAAGTAAGCAAAACTAGGAGAATAAGAAAAATCGATCTCCAGTAGTGTAAAACATAAACCCTATAGAACATCCTCCAGATTCTCATCAGTCTTGGTCCAGAAAGACAGATGATAAAGTACGCTTGTGGCCTGGCCCGTCTGTAGAGTGGCAGGGGAGCCCAGGTACACAATGCTGTCTACAGGGTTAGCTGTAATTGGTGTGGCCTTTAGTCCCGCTTGACTCTCGTTCTTTGTTAGAAAGAAGACTTTTAGGATGTGGGAGCCTATAGGGAAATTACTTTGACGTAAAAACAAAAGGCGTCAGAGGTGAGAGAAACTTGAAGTGCAAAGAACAATATCCCCCAGTCAGGAGGCTAATTAAGCATAGTGAAAACCCGGTGAAAACTATAGAAGCCTCTGTGCAGAGATAAAGATTGAGAATTCCAGGTTGTGTTCCTTATGCCGTGTTATTTCTTTCTCTAATCTTTATGAAATAGTCTTCATTTTACTTCACTGAATTCAACCTGTTTTCCTAAACCGTGAGGCATGAAATGTGAAGAGATTACGTGTTATAAAGAAAAATTGCCCACTATGATGTGGTGCAATTGCAATTGACTGTTTGTTCAGAAGATCATGTATCAGTGGGAAGACTTGTCCCAGAACAACTTATGAAACTAGGAGGAAGCAGCCACCACGAGGGGGACAAGGCAGGAAACCCAGTAATGGAGGTCAGCTGAACCATGACCTTAATTAAGGTGTTCTGAAAGCTTTCAGAAATAAGCACTATGAATGCCCTTCTTGGTGGCCTCTTTCACTCAAACTCCACATAAGTAAGTGATTTGGCTTTATTTCTTTCCTTGTCAAACTTGGCCGGATAATGTCAGTTTGTTATGGAAGATATTAATGTTATCCACAGATATTTTCCAGCTCCAGATGATGATTTTTTTTACTTTTTGTAGTTTGACTGACTTTGTGAGAGGAAGAACTGGAAACTTCTCCAAGTTCCCTCTTCATAAGCCCATGCCTTACTAATTTGTGTCCAACTTGACCTTCCCTGAAACCCTCAGTCCCTTTGGCGGTATGGAATTCTCAGTAGAGAGCTGTGCACCAACATATACTTGTCTCCAGGGGTTCTGTGGTCCCTGTGGAATTTGGTGCTTTTTAACTTGGGCCTCCCACAGTAGAAAGATGCAGAAATTGGATGGTTGCCCTTGAAAGTGGTAGAGATTTCTCTGAGGTTCATATTGCATAGCACACAAAGAGCTCCAAACACATGCATGCACACACATGTATACGCACACACATTCCTCTTCTCTGTTATGCTTCCTGTCCCTTTTCTTTTTTTCTTGAAAGAAATTATTTTCCTAATTTCATTTTTTATTGGTCATCTTGAAATGCCAGTGAATAAGGTATATGAATTAAAGCTGAACAGATCTTCACTGGAGGAAAATGGAAACAGTTCAATCTCATTTGATGCTATGATGTTCAAACATGGCCCTTGGCATAGTTCTGCTCCCTGCTAGGAGCCATAGTTGCTTTATATGGTTGGGCAGAAATCTGTATGAAGAAGAAAGATACTGCAGCATTGGTGGTCAAGGGAGAATGCCAAATTTGCTAAAAAGCCTTTTCCTAGATGGGAAAGCATTGATGTATTACTAAGAGAAGAGACAGAATGGAGCAGTTCCACTTGGACTGTGTGGGGATTTCAGGTCTCAGTTCCCATAGGTCTTTGACTCATTTGGTACTTTTTCTCCAAAGAACAATACCTGCTTCTTATCACCTACTGTAGTTGCCTCTAGAAGCACGTGAATTGTCATTTCCCACCTTTCTTTCTCAGTTGGATTGCCCTAGGTGTGCCGTGGAGCTGTTGATGGTGCATCGGCAAGGCTGCTGGAATTCTGTAGCCATGCTTGCTGTATGTAGCATCAGGGCAGTGTGAGTGGTTTTAATGTGATTTCTAAATTGTCTTCACCTCATGCCATTATTTTCAACAAAGACCAACTGTTCACCTATATGGAGCAGTTTGTCATTCACACTGATAAATAAGAGTGAATGTTTCTTGAATATATGAATTTGCCTTATGCCTTGTGCCTCAGTTTTGCAGTAATTCAAATAAAAAACCCAGAACAGACAAACCTTTCACTTTTCAATTTTTAAATACTATCACTAGCTAAATCACCCATCTATTCTTTCTTTTGGAAATATCAGTGTGGTTAGGGAAGGGGGTACTTTTAAATCAATCACAAGAAAATCAAAATTTATACTTAGTTTCATTTGGCTTCAAGGGCAAACTCTAGCCATTTATACATTGGTTGTTGTTCAGTTGTTTCAGTTATATCCTGCTCTTTGTGACCCCATTTGGGGTTTTCTGGGCAAAGATACTGTAGAGGTTTGCCATTTCCTTCTCCAGCCAGTTTGACAGAGGAGGAAACTGAGGCAAACAGGGTTAAATGACTTGCCCAGGGTCACACAGCTGGTAGATGTCTAAGGCAGGATTTGAACTCAGGTGTCCCTGACTCTAGGTCCTGTGCTCTAAACATTGTCTACCCCTTTGCTCTGTCAGACCTAATCCTATGTTTTCTTCAGCATGTAAAGACTCACCCTCCTTCTTAAGAAGGTTTTCTTCATTAATCCCCGTTCTAGGCTGCTATTATCCTGGGTTTGTATTTCATCATCAATTATAGTTAGTGACACACAATTGCATGTATGTACTGGTTCTCATATATACAGTTATTAACTATTATAGCATGCACTGAGGTAAATATTTCCACTGTTTTAGTCTTATTTCTAAATCGCACATTGTAATTAATGTGTTAGATAACAAGATTACATGTTGTGTTTATGCCACTGCCATCCCACCTCTGCCATTTATTCCCTTCTCTCTAGTCCTGCTACCCCTTCACGCCCCTCCCCCCACCGGAGGTCCTAGTCTTTACTATAATAATAAGTCTTTCAGTCTGTACCCTCTCCAGTTCATCCTTCATGTTTCTACTAGAAAAAATATTTCTTCTGTATTGATCTGTTCACGTCACTCTTTGGCTCAGAAATGTTCTGTGAGCTCTCTGTTGTCAATGAAGTAAATTCCAGACTCCTTTGCCTGGTATTCAAGCTTTACCAGCTGGTATTAAAACTCCCCTTCCAGCCTTTTCTGAGGGGAGCCTCCTATATTACTCCCCATGTCCTCTATATTTCTGCCAAATTAGACTGTTCTCTGTTCCCCAAACATACTCTGTGGTCTCCTGCTTTCTTGTCTTTGTTCGCAGTAAGAAATGTTTTTATTTGGCCATTAAAATTCCTAACTGTTCTTTAAAGGCCAACTTGAATGACTTCTCCATGAAGCCTTCCTGGTTGGTAATAATTCCCCATAAAACTTTCTAATGCACTTATCAGATAATTATTGTATACCTCAATTATATGTGTTTATGCCTTATCTGGGCTGAAAGCTACTATCTTCCTCCCCAACTAAAGCTGCCATGGTGCTGTCCACAGTAGGGGTGCTAAACATACATATGCTTTACCTGTTCTATGACCAGAGCTCTAACTCTTGTTTCTTTTGTAAACTCCATGTTGTGTTGTCCACTGCTTTCTGACATTAGACTAAGTAAAAACCTGCTCTGAAGGATATTCATTCATTCTTCCAGCAACGATTTGTTATGTCCCTGCTGTGTGGAAAGCACTGTAATGTATATAACAACATAATTTTCACTGTAACTCTATTTCTTCTATATATGAAACCTGACTCCATTCTGCTTCTCTTAAGCACACATACATATATAATAATTCATATTATCATGTAATATTCAGGAAACATAACTAAGCTTTTTATGTTGAATAACACTAAGAAAGTATAGTGGGTAGAGGGATGTAATGATAGTAAGATTCAAATTTAAATCCTGCCTCAGATACTTACTAGCAGTGTGACCTTAAGTAAGCCAATTAACCTTTTTCAGCCTCTGTTTCTTTATCTGCAAAATGGGAGTAATAATACTTGAACCAACTTACAGGGTTGTTGAGGCTCAAACAAGATAATGTGTATGTATTATATATAATATAAATATATAATATATTTGCATATATATATATATATATACACACACACACATATATATATATAAAGAGAGAGAGAATTTCACACACCTTAAATTGCTATACAAATATTAGCTATTAATGTTGTTTTCTTCTACTTAAAAATTCATTTGGTTCTATGGCTCATTATAATAAAATAATAAAAGTAATCTAATATTTAATATTTTCTCTAATTTTTTTCTCCTGTAAAATTTTTATACTTTGGATTATAAATGCAGTCATATATAAATAAAATTTTATCAAATCTTTTAATTGCTGATATAACTTTTAAATTTAAATATTTACTTCACTTTTTCCTTCATGCTAGGATGGGCCAGAGACAACCAAAATTACTTCTTTAAAAATTGGTGATTTTCTAAGCAAGAGAACCAGATTTAAACTATGTATCTCTCATCTACATCTAGCTCCCACATTATTTGTGCCGGTTGAAATAAATGTATGTAATCAGACTCTCTCTTTCTGTTTTTGTCACTCTCTCTCTCTCTCTCTCCCTCTCCCTCTCTCTCTCTCTCTCTGTATGTGTGTGTGTTCATCCCACGTTGGGTCCAGTTTTTACAGGCAGTTCCCTTAACTAGATAATGTTAGGAAGAGTGAAAAAAATTAATTTTGATGAACTGGAAAAGAGCAACTTGATTTATCTAGATTTGTTTTGATAAAATGGTTTTGATTGAAAAGGCATGTTACAACATACACGATGAACACATGGACATTAGGTGAAATAGTCTATTGAAAGGTTTACTAGATGTTAAGTGATTATTTCTTGCCATCTTTTTTTTTTCCTGGCTGGTGAAAGTAAGACCAGATGTTTGGCATTAGGTTTTTCTGAATGTGCCTAGGATTTAAAAATTCTTTTCTGTTTCCTTCTAGGTTTTGGACATTGTGAAAACAAGCATTCGCTCAGTTCTTCCACGTATCTGGAAGATACCTGACATGGAAGGTTTACATTTGTTTCGAATTTTTAACCGCGTCTTTAACCAGCTGCTGTGGAGCCATGGCCAAGGCTTGTGGAACTGTTTTTGTAATTCAGGGTATGTGGCATTGATTTTTGTTTTTCACAATCACTTTAATATCTACCCAGTTGTAGAGATGGCAAAAAAATTGGTATTTTCTCAGTGGTTTATCTCTTGGAATATATAGATTTTTATCAGGCATAATTTTAAGGAGTTAGTAGCACTTTTAAAGGTAATTAGCTTGATGTATATGACTGGAGTATAACTACAGTTAAATCTGAAGGATTGGAAATCAACTGAAAGGAGAACCAGTCTGAATAGGAAGCAAGTGTGACAGGGCAGAAAGAAGGCTGGAGTCATCCAGGCTGTTGGAACACTGTGACCAAGTTATTTAAACTGCTTGGACCTCAGATCCTCATCTGTAAAATGAAGTTGGGCCAGGTGACCTCTCAAGTCCCTTCCAGCTTTAAATCAGTGATCCAGTGAGTGTGTGAATTAGTGATAGGACTGAATTGGGAACATGTCTTCCTAGAGATGTCATCCAGTCCTATTGCTTCAGTTCTTACCTGAATGACTCATAGAACTCTTCCATCCTGACCTTTGTCCTAGTATGTTTTGCAAATACATATTCCATCAGTGGGAAAGATAACCATACCTAGGAAATGTGTGGTTGGTACCACACATAGGGAATACATGTGTTTCAAGTACATGAATGGAGGGCCAACTTACATCTCCAGTGCTACAGAGCTCTTGATGTCATTACTTATGCTTAGCTTCCTCCCTAATGGGTCTGTGGGTCTTATAGACCTTGCTGAGCTGTTCTCCACTGGTCTTATGGTTAATTTTAACTACAAGTCTAATGGTCCCTGTTAAGCAATGTTCTAACAGGTGTCTTGTTGTAGAGGATCTCCCTGGTTCCAGCTTCTGGCAATAGCAGGAATCTTTAGTTTAGGTTCTAAATCATCTCCATAAGAGGAAAAATAAGCTCTGCTATTTCTCATTTAACTTAGAATCAAAGATACGAGCTTTAGCTCCTCTGGGAAAGCTGGACCTTCATATACCCATTATCAAACAAGAGAAGGAAGCCTCTAGCAACCTCTTCTCCCTCGCCATGATGAGGAGATGAATTCAGCTTCCAAAACTTGAGGTGTGGTTTGCTTTTTCATTCCAAAAGGAAAGTTTTTCTTCCTAAGGGCAATTTTTTTTTCCTTTTCTTTTAGAACACAGAACAGACATTTAACCTTGTCTTTGAACTTCTTCCTCTTGACTAGGGGGAAAGTCCCTTAACCAGGCTCCTATCTAATTTAGGATTAGAAAATTCTTCTAGTTCCTGTTTAATTTCCTAATAGGGAACCTGTGCCCTAGAACTCATTTTGAGAGGGATTGTGACAAAGAATTCCCATAAAAATTATGTGAGCTAAAGCCCCTGTTTTCTCTGTCTAAAACTCTTTGGGCCTCATGCAAATGAAAAGGAAAAAGAAAGGAAAGGAAGGAGGAAAACTACTGCCCTTCACCTCCATCCCTTTGTTTCACATTCTTGCCTTTTTTATGCATTCAAGGTTGGTAATAAGCCCACTTAGGCTTTGATCAGTCATCTCTCTCATGAAGTAAATTTTTTTGTCTGTTGCTCAGTAGTACAACTAACACACCTAATTGTAGGACTGGACCATATGATATAGTGGAGAGAATGCTGACTTAGACTCAGTTGTTAGGCCCCTGGGACTTGGAATTTAAAGGATGCTTACAGGTCATCTAGTCCAAAACTCTCAGTTTACAAAAGAAGAAACTAAGGCCCAGAGAAATGACTCACCCAAGGTCACAGAGGAAGCAGATATTGGATTTGAAACCATTTCCTCTGATTCTAAATTCAGTGCTCTTTTTCCTTATACCACCTTGTTCAGTTCCTGACCATGCCCTTTACTATTGTGTTACTTTGAACAAATCACTTAATCTTTCGAAGCCTCAGATTCCTCCTCTGTAAAATGGAGACAGTAATATTGACATTATTCACTTCACTGAGGCCTTGAATCACTTTGAGAAAAATGCTTTCCACAAGCACCAAATGCTACATCAAAGTTAGCTACTATCATATCCTCTGTTGCTTCATGGAGGTTCTCAAAGGGTGTACCAAGGAAGCATGAGCACCATGAGATCCTACAAAGATGGAAAGGCTTAGTGGGCATTTGGAATATAGCAGTAATAACTTACATTTTTATATACAGACTTGTTGAAGGAGCGTAAATAAGTAGGAATAAAAATTATCCCAATCATATCAGACACCATATAATAGAACACAAATGTCAAGTTGTTCCCAGGCAAATATTAATTAAATCAAGTCAGTCAAAGCATTTATTATGTGTTACAGTGTGCTGGCACTATACTAAGTACTGGGAATTCAAATAAAGGTAAAAACATGATTTATCCATTATGGAGCTCACCTTGTAATAGGGGAGACAAGGTGTAAACAACTATGTACTTACAAGATATACAAGGTGTAAATGGAAGGTAAGCTTAGAAGAGAGGCACTAGCAGTGACAAGGACCAGAAGAGGCCTCCTGATGAAGGCAGCATTTGAACCAAGTCTTGAAAGAATTCAGGGAAACCAGTGAATGGAGGAGAGAGGCGAGACCACCACCACCACCATCATCTTCATCATCACATTTATATTGTGTCTGCAGTGTGCCAGGCACTGTGCTAAGTTCTTTATAAATATTATCTCATGTAATCCTCACAGCCCTGTGATGTTGGTGCTATTATCATCTTCATTTTATGTTTGAGGAAATTTAGATAAACAAAGGTCAAATGACTTGCCCAAGGTTGCACAGTTAGGAAATGTCTGAGGCTACATTTGAACCCAGGTCTTCCTGACTCTAGGTTCAGTGTTTTTATCTACTATGCCACCTTCTAGATGTGAGGGACAGATTAAAAATAGACAGCCAGGCGATGAAATGTTGTATGCTAGAGAGACAGCAAGAAGGCAGGTGTTGCTAGATCATAAAGTACATGGAAGAGTGTAAAATATAAGATTGGAAAAGTAGGAAAGGGCCAGGTTGTAAAGGACTTTTTTTTTTAAATAAGTTTGTATTGATTTTTTTAACATCATCAAAAATTTCTCCAATATCCCTCTCATAAAGAGCCATTTCCTTTACCAAAGAATATTTTTAAACGCAAAAAAGAGAGAAGAAAAAAATGGCATAACTGATTAATATATTGAAAAAGTCAGAAAATATATGCAATGTATAATACTTGAGGTCTTCCTACCTCTAAAAAAGGGGTATGATCTCATATTCTTCTTTTAAGCCACGCTTATTATTAAATGAAAATATATAAACACACAATAATAATAATAATAACAAATGTATTAATTATTAATAATATACAAATAGAATATATTAACATTATTTATGTAATAATATATAATAATTAGTATATACACACATATATAAATATATACAAAGTAAATAAAGTAGTTTGGGAGGAAAGTCACTAGCAGTTGGGGGTGAGGGAGAGATCAGGAAAGTCTTCATGCAGAAGATGATGCCTCAGCTGCATCTTAAAAGAAGAAAGAGACTTTCTGAGGCAAGGTAAGGAAGGGGTGAATTTTAGGAGGCATTGGGGTGGCCAACACAGAGGTATGAGGACCAGAGATAGAGTGTCAGATATGGATTGAAGAGTAGGAGAAGGGGAGCAATGTTCAGTGATTCTGGAAAAATAAGTAGGGCAAGGTTGTATAGGACTCTAAAAGTTGAATATAGTTTATGTTTTTTCCATAGAAGCAACAGTAAACTGCTAGTGTTGATTGAGTAAGAGTCTTACACAGCCAGATACGTGCTTAACAAAAACTACTTTGACAGCAGTGTATAGGATGGTCTGGAATGGTAGGTGACTTGAGGCAGGAAGATCAGTTAGGAGATTGGTATACTAATACAGGTGGAAAATAATTCAGGCCTTAAAGTGGTAGTGGTGAGAAGGGATCCAAATTCCAGAGATAATTGTGAAGGCACCAACAGTGAGATTTGGCAACTGATGGGATATTTGAGGTGAGAGAGAGTATAGAGTTTGGGATAATGCCAAGATTTCTAGGGCTTGAATGAATTGAGTAAAACACAGATTATGGTGGCACTGTAATGGAGAAGCTACCAGATCAGCTGGTCCAGTGGCCACATGATTAATAGGATTCAGTCTTCTCCAAGTAACTTAACTGACCATTCCCTAGACCAGTTCCTCTCCCCCCCACCATGTTCTTAATGGCCAATGTGAATTGACTAGGTGGCAATCTCAAGTATTACTCAGCAGCAATCCTTGCATCAACAATCCATCCAGACCCAGAATCTAGATACAGTCATATCCTTTTTGTCAGTTAAAGGCAGTATAGTGTAGTGGATAAAGTTTTGGCCTTGGAGCCAAGAAAACCTGAGTTCAAATCTCGCCTCTGATATTTACTAGTTCTATGGCCTCAGTTTCTTCTTCCATAAAAGGAGAATGATAATCCTTCTGTTACCCACCTTATAGTCCCTCCTCAGATATATACTGGCTACCTGATCATGGGCAAGTCACTTAAAAGACCACGCTCTAAGATTATAAATTGCAGAGAAGGTGCCAACCTGTATTGGTAAACAGTTTTCTTACCTGGGAGTTCCCTATACCATTGAAATTGCAGGTCTAAACCCTATTTCTGTTACCTGCTTCACTAGGCTGCTTTGAGGATCAAATGAAAAAAATGTCCAATAAGTCCTATATAAATGTCAGTTATTATTTCATGAATTTTGTGACTGAAGGTGCTGAGTGGAGACCACTAAAGTCATTTTTCTGCCTCTGGACAGGGTTGTACTTTAACCAACATGTACAGAAAGGTACCTATTTTCTTCCCAGGACACTCACAGATAGACCTTTAAGTTGGCACTACGGTAGACAGAGTGGGCTATCTCCAGTTGTCCTGATCTATATCTTACCACTGGGACCAGATGGCTCTGGAGGAGAAAGTGAGGCTGGTGAATTTGCATGGCCCTCCTCACTTAAATCTGGTTCACTTGCATGTCATGGCATCACCTTCCTGATGTCATGGTACCCTTTGAGAATGAAGAACAAACAAACAAACAAACAATAACAATATTATTCAATAATTTTGCATATTTTACTTTTTGTGTGTGCAGTTCTCTTTACTTACATTGTTGTATAGTTATTTTGTATATTGTGTTCTTTGCTCTGCTTGCTTTACTCTACATCAGTTCATAGATCATTCCATGCTTGTTTGTAGGTATTTGTCATTTCTTATAGCTTAGTAGTGATCCTTTACATTTATGTCCATTCACCATAATGCGGTTAACTTGTTTATCCATTTTGATATTCTAAATGTTTGTGTTTGCTTTATCTGGCGATATGATTATAACGTTTACTTTTTGGACTGACTGTATACATGGGAAATTTTTGTTTTCTTATCCCTTATTTTTAATCTGTGTATGTCTTTGTTTTTTAAGTGTGTCTTTTGTAAGCAGTATATTGTAGGATTTTGTTTTCTTATCCAATCTATCATTCTTTTTCATTTTGTTGGATTGCTTAATCCATTTACATTTAAAGTTATGAGAGTTCAGTTTATGGTTTCGTCCACTTGTCATTTATATGTGTGTGTGTATGTGTGTATATATACACACACACATAAACATACACACATATATGAGGAGAGAGAGAGAGAGAGAGAGAACGAGAACCTAATTTGGAATATATATTTATATAACATACATATTATATAAATATACATGTATTGCAAATTAGGTTCCCCCCCTTTTCTATGTAAACTCACTATGTATTTTCAGTTTTTTTTTTTTAGCTTATTCTACTCTAAGGCAAACTATTCCTACTGGCTCTTTCTTTGACCTTAACCCCTACCCCCTGCACACACTTCTTACCCCTTTCTCTTATCCCTTAGTTCTTGTTTCTTTCTCCCTTTTATCCACTTAATTCTTCTCTCTTTTTTGTCTTGGTTAAGTAGTCAAGTAAAATCCCTTTACTCTCTTTCCTTCCTTCAACTTGTTTTGTTAGTTTTAAATTTTAATTTTTATGTATTTTTTTAAAAATTATTTCTCTCATTCTCTTCATTATGTTTCCTTTCTGTGGATTCTAGACTTTTATTCTTTGATTCATGACCCTGATACTTATTTAATCCTTCTTTAGTCTATGTATTCTTCATGGAATTAAGGCTTCTAAGGTTTCTATTTTGGGTTCCCTCTTCAAAACAATTGCTGTGTTATATTTAGCCTTGTAGATCTTGCTCCTTGGCCCTTTTCTGTTGTGCCTCAGTCTTAGAAATATTTTTTCCTGCAGGTGATAGAGAAGATATTGCCTCCTGGTAGGATTTTCCTATTTCCCTTTTGTGCAGTTCATTATTAACCTTTGTCCTTCCTTTGTAATTTTCCTCCAGTTGCCGTGAAATCTCCCTGGGTTCATGCTTTCCAACTCTTCTGGGTGTCAGTTACTCCCAGGAACTCTGATTCCCTTTCTTCTGAGGTAGGATGAGCATGTCTGAGTACTGAATTCTTACAAATTATGCCCATCGTCAGGTCCTCAGCTCCTTTTATTGAATAGTTCTTATCACATGGGAGCATTCATCAGTGATACTGCCCTACTATCACTAAACAAGACTTCTTCCTTTTTTCCCATTTCAGTCTCTTCCTTTCCTTCACCCATTCTCCTCAAGCTCTCTTCTTCCTAAGAGACTACAGGAGTTAACTTTTCTTCATTGAGAGCATTTGATGTGATTAGGGTACATCATATATTCCCCTCTATCTTCTTCCTCTCATTCTTCTTTCACATCCCACTCTGTTCTCCCCCCCTGCCTATTCTATATGTAGTCCCCCAAAAGCCTTGATTCACCTATAGGTGGGGGGGGGGTTGGGAAGTTTAGTTCTTGGTATTTCAGCCTTGGGTCTCCTTCATCACTTCCATTTGCCTTATGCTTCCACCCTTATCTCCTTATGTAATTTTAGAAAGAAATCTCTTAATTGGTCTCTTGGTTGCAATTTTGTTTTCCTTGTTTGCTGTGTTTGTTTATATTTTATTTCCGATGGATTTTTTTTTTTAGTACAGGGGTGACGTAATCCTACCTGTGCTTTAGGAAAATTGCTTTGGTAGCTGAGTGGAGGCTGAATAGGAGTGGGCTGAGACTTGAGCCGGGAGAAACAACCAGAAAGCTGTTCAAGGAATGCGTTGATGAGATTTTACTCTAATAGTTGGTGAAGTTATCAGTCATAGCTTTCTGTAGATATCCTATAATTTAAAGGTCCATTTCACACATTCTGTATTACGTTAGTTTTTTTTTTAATAGTTCTATTTATTCTGTAATCATTTATAAGTGTTTTGGTCTTGCCTTTCCATTTATATGGTGAGATCCTTGAGGAAAGGGACCATATCTTATATTTTTTATATACCTGAAAGTATGCAGCCAAATTCTGGGCACATGGTAAATGTTCAATAAATTTATGACCTAGAGAATCCTTAAAATGATATAACTGACACTCATGCAAATTATTGCTTCTAATATTCTTAGCAGTCAATAACTGACCAATAAAGGCTTATTAAGCACTTAACTGTGTCAGGCACTGGTGGTATAAAGACAAAACTGAAACAGTTCCTGACCTCGAAAGAGCCTACATTCTAAAAGGGGTGGGGACAACAGGTACATATGTAAATGTATACAAAAAAAGCTTCAAGATAACATCAGGGAGGAAGCTACTAGCAGCTGAGGGGACCAGGTGCGGGTCTCATGCAGAAGGTGGTACTTGAGCTGAGTTTTGAAGGAAACCAGACAAGCCAGGAGCTGGAGGGAAGGAGGGAGTGCGTTCCAGGAATGGGGGATGGCCAGAACTGAGACATGGTAATAGGAGATGGAATGTCATATTTGAGGAATAGCAGGAAGGCTCATTTGGCTGAACCGTAGGTTACATGGAGAAAAGTAGAACATAATAAAGAAGGAGACGGGTTGTGAAGAAGCTTTGAGTGTCACACAGAGGAGTTCATATTTGATCCTAGAGGTAATAGGGAGACATAGTTTTATTGAGTTGGGGGGAGGGGAGAATAGGGGATGACCAAGTCTGACAAAATCAGTCAACAAACATTCAATAAATGCTTACTTGTGTCAACTCCTTTGCTAAGAAGCAAGGAGCTTATAGCCTAATGGTAGAGGCAACAAGTAAATAAATACCTCCATACAACAGAGAGAGAGAGAGAGCAGGATGAAGGTAACCTTAGATGGGAAGGCTTAACTGGCTGTGGGGAACCAGGAAAGGCCTCTTGCAGAAGGCCTGGAGGTTAGGGAAATGGAGTCTTTAAAAGGAAGCCAGGGTGCCAGGAGTTGAAGGTGTGAAGGATTAGCTTTCTAGCCAGATATTGGAAAAGGAATTTTGTATGTAAGACATAGCAGGTAGACCATGATCACTGGATTGTAGAAACTGAGATGGATTCCCTGTGTGCCCAAGAACCATGCTCCCTAGCGCCTCCAGGTCCCTGGCAGGCAGGTCCTTTTCACTCTTCTCCTTTTTCAAAGATGGTTTTGATATGTGACCCACTATGGCCCACTAAATATAGATCGGTATAGCCCTGTAATATAGTCCTTAGCTTGTGTTTGTGAGAGAGAGTGTCTTTGGAGAACTACATGCCAAAATGCATGTAGAGCTCTCTCACAATGATTTCTTAAAGTGAGGGGAACTCTGAAAATGGACAAGAGTAACCTGTGGAGATTATTCTACTCAGAAAGCTGCCACAGTTCAGATGGTGACCTGATATAAAATTAGCAAGAGTGTGCTCTCTTCCCTTTGTCCTGGCCAAGCTAAATGTTGGCAAGTTACCATAGGGGTGCTGGGAGACTGATGTGGGCCATCTAGTTAAGAAGTCAAAGGTTCCAGGACAATATTCACACAGGAGTGAAAGTTGGTAGCCACCCCCCAGAGGCTCAGGGTTAGGAGTGAAGGGGAGAGGAACAGAAAT
Organism: Vombatus ursinus; assembly: GCF_900497805.2. Lineage (NCBI taxonomy): Eukaryota > Metazoa > Chordata > Mammalia > Diprotodontia > Vombatidae > Vombatus > Vombatus ursinus. The sequence continues at coordinate 3,180,288 of NW_020954581.1, forward strand.
GTAAGATGACAAGAAGAGATGAACAGGAAAAGTACAGTAAATTCTTGACTGTGCCTGAGCAGGTAACCCTATTTGTGATGGGACCTCAACTTTATTGTTAGTTGGCAGTGCTAATGAACAGTTTGTTAGCAGATCAATGGAAGTTATCACTTTCGGAGTCTAAGAGATTTTATAGAATAGGGAAAGAGAGGATGAATTTGAAGATGCAAGAATGTTGTTCAGTAGAGTGTTGTGAACTGATTACTATTTTTTATTCATTTAAGGATTCCACGTCCAATGAAGCATTGGGTTCACTGTCTTTGCTGATAATTGGAAATAGTTTTAATTTCAGTTGGACTATTTACAGAAGCCCCATCTTTAATATATGGACAGGATAGTAAATAAATGTAAAGAAATTAGAAGAAATCTTTAAATATATCTTAAATGCTAATCCTCTTGTCGCTCTTTTCTTCTCCCTCACCCAGCTCTTAGCTCATAAAAACTTTCTTTGGCCCTGTCTACCTTTATCATCAGCAACCTCTTTTCTTCTTAACTATTTGCATGTGTTTTATTTCTCATATCCCCAACTTTTGTGGCCTGTGTCTTACTACCCAATCACCCTCACTTGCAGATAGGCTCTGACCCTGTTTGGAGGGCTTTTCATAACCATTAGAAACATTAAGTCCTACCTAAGCAGAACAAGCCAGATATTTGTCAGTTGATAAACATTCAGGTCTTTGTTCATCTTTCTAAGTCTTAGAGACAAAGCTCTCATTCTTCATTTTTTCAATGAGTTTTCTTCTCTTGGGTTTATTGTTTTACCTTCTCTGTTTAGCTTAGGTAACTTGACATTTGTTTTTACTATTAGGTAGCATTTTGGTTAGCTTCAAGGAACCCAGAATTGTTCTTTGAACTTAAAAAAGGCCTACTTGGCTATTTCAAGATAGCAACATATATACTTGCACTTTTGTAAATCACAGATTTCTGTGGAAAACAATGGGGAAAAAACTGAAGAGTAAATTATTTTGGGGAATGCTGATTTTCTTTAGGCTCAGCCTAATTTCCATTAAAGGGATCTGGTTTGGAGGGAGGGGGGTAAGAGGGATGAGTCTAGGAATGTATTTTTCTTTTCATGGATGCACAAAGATGTTCCCTTATTTAATTTACTTGTCTTTTCCTTATGGAATTGATGTAATTTAAATTTGTGGTGTCAGCTTTGATTTGAAATTTCCCTTTTTTCAACACTTTGCCACAAAGATGTTAATTTTATTTTTGTTGTTGAATTTCAATTTCTTACATAACTATATACTAGTATAATAGTATAATTAATAATAGTAGTATAGTAATAACTAGTAGGATAACTTATTAAGTGATATTCACTTTTTTTAAAGAAAAAAACATCATGGGGTTCTTTTTTCGTAGCAAATATTTCATTTCACACAGAAGTCATGTTTTCAGGCAACACATTGAATGCTATATTCTTTGAGGAAAACTTGTCACACACTGTTGACACACCATGGTTTTAAGGCTGTGTTGCCTCTGCACGAATACACTATAGTCATTCTATTTAAAAAAAATCTGAGCTTAGAGGATCTAAAAGCTTTAAAATTCCAATAAATATCAAAGGATCAAAGTGTTGGCAATTAAGTCATTTTGACTTTCTCTTAAAGAAGAGTGTATCTCTATAGGAAAATCCACCATTTTTCCCTCTGAGGGTTGTAAAATGGGTATTGAATTATTGCCAAATTCAAAGTAAATGAAACAGCTCATGAGGATTGAAATAAGTTGTACACCATTATGAGAAGTGATCCTCCCTATGTGGAGCCTGGTGCAAGCATAATGTAAACTGATCCCATTTGCCAAAGAATTATGATCAATGATGAGCCTAAAAGTCGGTCAGTCAGAGGTGGAGCACATGGACTCCTTTAAATCCCTGATGTGCAGCTCAGTGAGTGACGCTTTAAGAAGGCTTCAAAGTCTTAGAGCATTAAGAGAGCATCTGGCAGAATGCAGGGTTTGTGCTCTGTGGTTATCATGGAGACAATCCCGTCTGAGAATGATCTAAAAGCACCTGTCCAGTACACGGCCTCGTGAGCCAGTCTCCCAGTGCTCCGTAGAAGTGTGACTGAAACTCTTTGTTGGCTCATTGTTGTTAAGGCAAAGTTGAATACAGTCTTTCTTTCAGAGGATCGTAGAGAGTTAGGAGGGACCATAGAGACCACTATGTCCATTGCCCTCACTTTTTGAGTGAGGAAACTAAGGCCCTGGGGAAAATGAGTGACTTGCCCAAAATCACACAAATAACAAGCATCAAAGAAAGGATTTGAACTCAGGTCATTTGACTCCAAAGCCGGCACTCTTTCCACACTACCATATTGATCCTTAGGTCCACTGACTTGGATGCCCAATTCTCCATGTGTTAGTGGAGAGTTTTGTGAGGTAAACAAAAAAGGCAGGGGGAATCACTAACTGGTGGTCATGAGTCTCTCTGAACTTTCTTAGGTCAGTTCTCTGAAAGACAGTTCTCTGAAAGATCATGGTTGGGCCCATATTCAAAGATTTTCAACTAGCTCTGTGATTATCAGTGTTCTCTCTGTATTGGCTTTAAGAAACCACTGGTACGTTTATGCCAAGACAAAATAGCCAAGTTGGATTTAGTTGATGTTAGTGAACTGTATGGTAATCTGGGGTCCAAAGTCCCCAGGCTCTGGGTTTATTTGTGCAGGGTTTGACTTCACAGGCTTCCCTCCAAATCACTAACATTTAGGTTTGGCATGTCCCTACACAGAAATCTATACACACATATAAATACCTACATACATGCGTGTGTATGTGTATATGTACACACATACGTTTATGTCTATATTATGGATATGCACATAGATGAGAGAGAGAGGGAGAGGGAGAGAATAGTGTTTAGGTCTCCACAGATATATGTAAAAGGGTCCCTGGGATCCTGTGGAGGCACACAAGCAGACAACTGGGTTTACTGGTGTAAGGTGGCCTTTATTCAACCTGACAGAATAGGCAGAAAATAGAGAGGACTTCTTGTAACCCATAAATAATCAACACAACTCTATTCCTCTCCTATCAGTCTCGTTTTCCACAGAGTACTAAAGTTCCCCAAATTCATGTCAGCCAGTTGTTTGGACCTCTCTGAGGAGGAAAACACTTGGGGCTAAGAGACAGGCCACCCACATTCCCACTGAATGCATGTCAGCTGAGTAACTCACAGTAAATTGTGGGGTACAAGATTGAAGTCCCTTGTCCCCTCATACCACAGCATTAGCACTTTACTGTGGCTCTTCCTGGCACCCTGGGGGCCACGGGTATGACCCTTGCAATCCTCTTGACAAGAGATGCTCAGGAAATAAAAGCCTGGATCCCTGACCTGTTGATTTCAAGGTTGCTTTAATCAATTGACAAGTATTTATTAAGCATCTACTGTTTGCCAGGCACTGTGCTTGGCCCTGAGGATACAAAGACATAAATGAAATGGCCCATACCCTTGAGAAACTTATATTTTGTAGGGGGAGGCAACGTGCAAACATATAAATATATAGAAGGTACAGAAGTCATTGGGTAATTTTGTGGGGGTAATACCATCAGTTCCATTTAGGAGATGGTGCTTGAGGTCCCTACCCCCCTGCTCAGAAGATTCCCTCTCTTCTAGCCAGAAGGTTGAGTTTCAGGATTCTTTAGCTGGGAGCTTATAGGGAACTTTCAGAAACTTGTGTCATTTGGCCATATGGCTCCACTCTACATTGCTGCCATGTGGCTGAGAGATAAGACCCCCACCTCTCCTCTGAGGTCAAGTACCAGGAACTCTCTGCTGGGTCATGTGGGCAACAGTGTCACGTGTACTTGAGGCAACTGTTAATTTTTTTTGAGGAGGTGCTTCCCCCATTCCCCCAAGTGTCTCCAGAAGAGAAACAAAGAGGAAAAATAGAGGCCAGGAGGACCTGTGAGTTTTCTTTAAGGCCATTACAAGGTGGGGCAGAGGTTCAAATGGTCAATCAGTGAGCATTATATGCCTACCCCGCACCAGGTGCCATGCTAGGAAAACAAAAACAGTTTATATTCTATCAGAGCACCCCATGACAGACAGAGCCACCTAATTCATTTTGAGGCCATCTTCAGCCTCAGTAAAACCCGTCCTTGAGCGGGTGCCGGGGGACTGTCCATCTCCTCTGTAGGAAGATACCTGGTCAAGGCCCCAGACCCAGCAAGTTCAGCAGGTTCTTCAAGGAAGCCTCGTGATCAAAGCCCTACAATTGTGCCTGTTTTTATATATAAAGATTCACTTCCTAGTGTGTGCATGTGTGTACTGGGCTCAACCATATACAGCATCTTCTATCAAGCAGTTACTAGGCCCTATTTCCCCCCAGCCTGTTGCTAGTTCTTTCATAGGTTGCCATTTTTTTTTTTTTTGCTACATGAGGTCATGTCTGTTTCCATGCCAACCACAGCTCTTGGGAGACAATCTTCAGCAAAAGCACGGAAGTCATAACTCCCCAACAACTCCAGTGCTGCCAGCAGCTGGTACAGCTTTGTAAACACTGCCTCCTAGTGGTGTACAAGTATGCGAGTGATTCCCGAGCATCAGTGTCCTCTGTGTGCCCCGACTGGGAAAATACCAGGTACGTGTGCATCTCCAGGGCCCTGAGATATGTCTTACCAAAGTAGCAGCCATTTGCTGTGTCAGAGTGGGATTTTTTTTCCAGGAAATGAGCTGGGCAAAAGTCTCCAGGCTGAGTTCATGCAGATCATAAGCTCCCAAGGACTTCTAAGCGTAGAATTTAATGCTAATGAACTCAACAGGGAGACTTTCTCCCAAACATCAAAAATGGACTCCCTCACAGGGAGGTGGAAATCACATTTAAGAGACTATTTGCTTTTGAAAGTCACATGAGGAAACTTAGTATGTAAGTGGATGGTTAATCTAGCCAAGGTTTCCCCAGCCTTCAGAGGTAATGTATAGTCTTCGACTCGCCTGGTGCAAGTTTGTGATGATGTCACAGCCCAAGCTTACACTTCCAAGAAGCCAGGCTATGCTCTAGGAATTGCTGTGGTTTATTTGTAGTGGTTTAAAAAAAATGGCAGTGAATGTGGTTCTTCCAAGTTGACAACTGAATGTGTCAACTTCCTAAATTTGTTTTAATAAAAGATGTTGGTATCCCTGAAAGTAGGAAAATAATTTTGCTTTTAGCTTGCAAAAATCTGGTAAATTAGCAGCCCTTACTTGACTTTATTTAAATTGGCTATGGATTCTACTAAGATTTAAAGGGTATTGTGTGATGTTTTTATACATGCAGAGAAGGCACCATTGAGGGAGGCAGGAAGTAGCTGTAACTTTGAAGATCCTTCAGAAGTTTAATATGAGATACTAGGAAACAAATAGATTAACACTAAGGGAAGTGAGGCTCCTGTCCTCCAGAGAAGATCCATAAGAATTTTAACATGAGGTACCAGGAAACAAGTAGATCACCACTAAGGGAAGTGAGGCTCCTCTCCTCCAGAAATCAAGTTTTTTATTCAAGAACCCTCTTGGCAGATATATCTTGTAAAAGTTATTCTCTCAAAAAAAACCCCTAAAACTAAGACAGTCCTGGCATAGAGAATGCAACAGCAAAATTGCTCAAAAATCCTTTGCATTAAAAACTATGGAGCACTTTATTTGTGAGTTTTGCTCGTTTCTGATGAATTTATGGATGAACTAAACTTATCAGATCTTGTCATGTGACTGTTGCAGGGCCTCTAACATAGTTTAACTCCTACTGGAAACAGACGTTGATTGATCTCAGCAATGGTAGAGGTAAATTTAGCCACCAAACCATATTGACTATGTAAACATCAAAGTAATATTCTGGATATTTTCATTGATTGACCAACCCAAAAGATGGAAAATAAAGTTTATCATACTTTCATACTAATAAAGAGAAGTGAAAAAAGATCTTCAAGTTACTGAATGCATAAATGGGACCCTTTGATATCTTTGGGGGACATGTGCCATAATTGAGGTGGCCTTGGATTCCAATCCAAGAAGCAGTCTCTGTGACAATCTTTAAAGCCTATGGCACCAACTTCTACCCAAGAATGAATTTCTTATGGTGTGAAAAGTCAGATGATGATACCTTAGTATATAGCTCTCTATTCCCAAAGAATACTCTGGAGCTTTGGAATGCAGGAATGAAAGCCAGAGGCCTCCATGGTCACCTTAAGATAGCTGAATGATGATGTAGGGGCACTGAAAGCCCTTCTGAAATGGAGAAATTCCCCATGCAATCCTGTCCCAGGAACCTGAGTCAGGGACACCTGAAATTTAAAATTAAAACCTGAGTAGCCCCAGCCAAATAAGAGGCTTTAATTAAGGGCACAATAATTTAGAGAAATGGAAGAAGCAGCAGCTTGGTAGTCTTCAACTCTGTTAAGGTAACTGAGAAAGTATTGAATCCTTGTTATCCATCGTGAAGATAGAGTGAGCCTACTTTTCAAGTGCTTAGCCCAAAGTAGGCACTCAGTGATTTACTTACTGATTGATCAATATGATTAATAAATAATGTAGAGAGATATAATCCTAATAGATGTAGAGGTAGAGTAGGTAAGATTGACTGATTTTTACCCTAGGAAAATATGAAGCATAGTATTTTACTATGTAGAAAATACCGCTTTATCTAGAATTGTTTTTTGCCTGCTTACATCTGAGTTTCTGCTCTCCTACCACCCCCACCCCCTGCATTTACCTACATAATAGAGCTGCCAAAATAACTTCTTTAAAATGCCAAAAGCATTCACAAGTTGATTGTAGCTCCTCCCACTCCACCTTCATTTCTAATAAAACTTTGGCTTACAGACTGACCTACCTTCTCATGAAAGGACTACTTCATAGTTAATGAATCATTCTTAGGACTCGATTTGTACTTTGTCATACAAAGGAAAAAAAAAGCCAAGATGCTCTCTTTATACTGTGAGCCTTGTTTTCAACTACTGTAAATAATGAGATTTCCATCAGGAATGATATTATTATAAATTGGTAAATAAAACCTTGTGAATATTAAGTATGTGGTTATATGTTAACCTAGGCAAAAGCCACTGGCCAGTGTTTTGACATACTTCACTTGTCGACCCCACACCCAGGAAGTTAAATTGATTTGAAGGATTGAGTTCCTAGGTGGGGAACAGAAGTTGATTTTGTTCTAGGACTAATGGGGATCCAAATTGACCCAGATTCTGGGGTTCCCCCAAACTGGAAATAACTTTAGGCTTATGGAAAACTACCTTGAAGTTCATGCCAGGGGATAACTAAATCAACCCTTGGAGAAGCCAGATGAGGGGATGAGGAAGGATTTTCTGGGGAATAATTTCCCCATTGGCATTTGGCATGCTATTAACAGCAATAGTTTGAAAATGTGGGCATCTTTCATTTGCAGTTTGAATATGTTTTTCCTTTTCTAAGTAAGATAGAGAATCTCTTGATTGTAATGGCTTTTTTTCTTATCTTTGTTTTTTCTTTCCATCAGTCAGGTGAATCTGCCTTGCAAATATGTCAACGAGTTAGTGATTTTTGTACATAAGAAGTAAAGTAGGATGAAAGAAGAGCCACAAACTTTTTTCATTTTCAGTACTGCATGCACATTCTGTAGACAGTCTATAAATTCACTTCCCAGAGATACTATTCCTACTGAAAAATCAAATCACATTATTTTAACTTCATTGCAGAGAACATGCTTTAAAAATAATTTTTAGCATTCAGCAAGGATAGTGGTCCCAGGGACCTCCCAGGCAATATTAAGGAATATTAAAGCAAATAATCCATTGTATTTCCCTGTAACCCTTTAAAACACCTCACAGCACTCTCTTTAAAGAGAAAAAAAAATGCTTCTTCCAGTGTGATTTCAGGTACTTTTTAAAGCCCACATATATTCTTCTTGTCATTTTAAGAATTGAAAAAAAGTTTCCTTTTAGCTTTTACTACTTTCCTGATGCTTTACTGAGCATCAAAAAGTTTAGATTCATGGAAGGTAGATATTTTCCCAGTCCCAAAGCTAGTCTACTCTTTAAATTTCTGTTAGAAGTATGATGGAACAGTTGGGATTCATTGATTTTAAAGTAGGGATAACTAAGGAGCCCTTGATCCAGCCCATTTCTCTTCCCATCTTGTACCTAAGTCACAAATTGAGTCATTTTCCTTCTTTGGTTTCTTCTGCACAAATGGAGAACTCTTCATCAAGCAGGAGGGATGTATGAACTTTACCCTCTTTATGGGATCTAGAAAACAAAAATGACTTGTACTTTGAAAGAAAGCAATTTAGGTAGAAGGTATTATTTATAAGGGCAATCCTGAATATCATCAGAGCACAGTTTTCTTTGGAAGATAAAAGAATTTTGCAATGTTTTTGTTTAAGTATATACCTTTGTACTAGACAACAAAGTGTGAGAGAGATGGGAGACTTCCTTAGCCAGTGGATATCAGATTAGCTATCAATGACACAGTAATGTGCATTAGCCACATGAGTGCCATTTAGAAAATGTATATAATTTTGATGTGCAAAACAAGTGATTTTGCTATTCAGTCATTCAACACACATTTAAGCTCCAGTGTGCAAGGCAAGCAGCTAGGTGATGCTGTGGATAAGTGCTGACCTTGGAGTCAGGAAACTCATCTTCCAGAGTTCAAATCTGGCCTCAGACACTTAGTAGCCATGTGACCCTGGGCAAGTCACTTCACCTTGTTTGCCTCAGTTTCCTCATCTGTAAAATGAGCTGGAAAAGGAAATGGCAAACCACTCTAGTATCTTTGCCAAGAAAACTCCAAATGGGGTCACAAAGAATCAGAAATGACTGAACATGTGCAAGGCACCATGTTAGGCATTGGAGATAACAACAAAAATGAATTAGTCTTGGCCCTCAAGGAGCTTACATTTGGCTTGTCATTCATGAAATGTTGATTTAATTTGGGATGTTTCATGTTCTCTCATTGCTCTATTAACTCATAGATTTTAGCAATTAATTATAGCTTGTTATTCAGAAATAAATTTAAATAATATTAAATCATGCTAAATTATATAATTGTGCTTATAAGTGTAATTAGAAAATGATACTATCTTGTCTGTTTTATGTAAATTACTTGATAGTAAATGATAGTTTATGTACATAAACACTTAAGTATGTTCATACATGTATACATAGCCGTACAGAATATTTTCCTGCCAATTCAAAGGCATAACTGCCAGCAATGTATTCCATAAAGTAAGTAACAGATCCACTGCCAATATTTTTGGTAGCCCCCTACATGATAGTGGAAGCCTGTAAAAGTAGGAATACAGTGATAGAAGTTGGAGAGTTCCTGGGTCAGTAAGATATTCTGTTACCACTCCAGGTTCTTTTCCAAGACAGCTGTTAATTAGAGACTCCCTCTTATTGCTCCTTACCCCTGCTCTTTGAAATCTCTTTCCTCCACAGTTATGTTGTCGTTTTTTTTTTTCACATGATGTGTTCCCATTGTCCTCATAATCATCACCATAACTGAATAGTTTTTTTTTCCTTTTTAAATACTGCCATTGGTTTCCAATGAAGTATCTTGATCGATTCTGTCTATGTTCATTATCGAGTTAGACAGCTGGATTCCATTACTCATAGAGAGAGAGTTTTTTCATCATCCTAATAGTAGACAAGTGTCATGCAGACACTACAAATACCCAAGGTGCGACAAGTCACATTTGGCCCTGAATAAGGATAAAGCAAAGCATATCATTAGTATCGCTTATCCTGATGTGTAGTCATGAGCATCTCATGAGGTACAAAGCTTGGGTCATTCCTGATGCTCATAGCATGGTTTATTAACTTCATCATTCCTCAGTTTCTCCATATACAACAAGATAGTACAACAACAAAACATTATTAAATCATGATCAAGGGTTTTGTCATCCTTGGAAGTAGTTGCTTTTAATATAGCCTGAATTTCTCTTATACTAAATGTTGCAAACTTATACAGTACTTCATACTTTGTGTTTAGGGTACATACATGAAGCAGTGAAGTAGGTAACTATCATGAGTTTAAGAAAAGTATCTACCTTTTATACGGATTTATAATGAAGTCCACATTGACAGTTACCATGTAAGTCATTGGATAGCATTTGGTCAGGGTGGTTCCTTATGATGGGATTTCTTGGTGGGGGAAGACTCATCCTTTATTTTGCCCTTGGGTGGGATCCTTTGCATAAGATGTTTTTTTTTAAAAGTGTAAATACCATTCTGGTATGTTATCTGCTCTCTATGAGCTTTCCATAGGTGGTTACTTGTGGGGGAGGGAGGTCCTTCAGAGAGGATGGAGAAAAAGGCAGACAAGACAAGAGAAGCTAGGCCTGCCACACTTTTCTTGATCCAAAATTTCCCCTTCTAAAAGACTGGCCCTAATGAGCTAAATAACCTGTTAGCATCCTCAAGACATTTTATAGGTTGAAAATTCAATCTGTTATTCTTGATTTAGCAATTTTGTTGATATGAAAAAGGATAGCATCAATTTTTTTTGCTATTTCAGAAATGTAATAAGTGAATGTAAAAATATTTTAATCCACTCTGAATCAGACTTGGAAGTGGTGTTCTGTTTTCTTCTCGTGTTGTGTGAGGAACATCTGAGTAGATAGCTTTTGTTGTATGGATGTCTTGCCCAGTCTGGGGTCATTTCACATGGTATGATCCATAAGAAACTTACAGTTAGGTGGAAATGTATTACCTTGCTTGTTAAAATCTGATCTTTTAACCATCGTTTTTAGGTATTTACTGCCAGGAACTACACAGTTCATCCTGAAAACACCGTCCTACAGCCTTTTCAACCCTTCTGCAGTGAAACATCCCAATGTTTTGTTTACACCCAGATATACCCATTTGTGAAACCAAAGGAAAGTTTGCCATGGGCTATATATCTTGGCAATTCATTTTTTCCTTCAATTTAAACATGCAAAGAAAGTAAATAATAAGTGCTGTTTTATGTGTATATAAAATATGTGTGGGAAGATTATATATACACATGCCATCAAACAACATATATCTGTCTATATATATATACATATATACATACACACATACATACAAATACACACAAAGACATATTACTCAATATGAAAGAAAATTTAACCAAAAAAAAAAAACCCACCCTACTCTAAAAGCTTCACCCTTCTGGAAATGTAATAAACCATGTTAAAAACTGTTTCCACAATTATGTGAATGTCTAGATCTTGCTAGGTTGATAATTAATTCCTTCCTACTAGAAATGTTATTTTTGCTGCAGAACCTATAAAATAGAATTGATCTTGGAGATCCCATTACAGTGTTAAATTATTTTCTAGATACAGTACCTTTCAACTTGAAATATATTACTTATTGTATAATACCTTGTCAATTCTCTTAGATTCATTGACTGTTTGAAAAAAGGTAAATAATAAGCCTGATGTTGCTTAATGTGATGATTCAATATAAAATAGATTTATCATTCCTGTTGAAAAGGACTGTAAAAAACCAGATCTAATTTTTCAGCTTCCTTTTTTTTTCTCTTTGTGAAAATCTGAACTCTCTGTACTAATGTAATTTTCCTGTAAGGGCCATTTTGGTCTAAGTGAAGACAATCCAGTGGATTTAAAAACAAAACAAAAAACAAAACACGGTGGGTGAAACAAAACAAGTCATTCTGATATGTGCATTTGAACTGGATTCAACTAATAAAAGCGAAGGTAATGGTCATCACATCTTTCTGTGTGTCTTTTGTGACATGTGTTTGTCAATTTTTGGGGTGATTTTGTGGCAATCAGCATACATTTATTAAGCGCCTTATATATGCCTTGAACTGTGCTAAGTTCTGAAGATACAAAGACAAAAATGAAGCAGTTCCTGCTTTCAAGGAACTTCTGTTCTTCCAGAGAAGACATATACATATGTAGATATATTCACAATATATGCAAAATAGATACAAGATAATTGGGGAGAGGGGTGGAGTCACTAGAAACTGAGAGGATGAGGACAGTCTTCAGCTGAGCCTTGAAGGGAGCTAGGGATTCTGAAAGGCAGAAATGAGGAACTATAGGCATGAGGCACAACCAAAGTAAAAACATGGAGACAAGAAATGGAGAAGAGTAAGAAGGACTAACTGTGAAGGAGAGTAACATGTCTGAAGTACAGCTTCATTATCAACACAAGGCATATGAAGTATAGAACTGCATAATTAGTGTTTACTTGAATTATATTTAAAAACAGCATAGGGAGAGGCAGAGCTAAGATGTCGGAGGAGAGAAGCATTCAGTCAAGCTCTCCCACATTTTCCTCCAAACAACTATAAAATCACACCTCTGAATGAATTCTGGAGCAACTGAACCAAAAGATGGTTGGGTGACACAGTTTTCCAGCCCAGGACAACTTAGGAGGTCGGCAGGAAAGGTCTGTCTCACCAGACTGGTAGTCAAGCCTGCAGCACAGTGTAAAATGCACAGTTCAGGCTGCAGTGAGATTCCAGCAGCTTGGAAGCTGCCGCATTAGTGGTAGTAGCAGCTTCAGGAGATTTCAGCCCATGGAAGATCGGAAGATTACAGGGAACCCTTTGCTGCAGGGAACCCCTTGGCACGGGGTTCAGTGTTCTGTTGCGTTGTCCATATATAATTCTGGATCTTCAGAGCCAAAAGGAATAATAGCACCTTTGGCCACAGGGGAGCAGGGGGGCCCTGATTGTTGTTACAGTGTGGAGAGGAGTGCTTATGGTCACTCATGGGGCACTAGGGACCCAGATCTCAATTGCAAGTCAGAGAGGAACACTACCAGTTGTGGCTGCAGGAGAACTGGGGATCTGGTCACAGTCCCAGGACCAGGAGGAAGGATACCATTGGTGGCTACCAAGGAACAAGGTCTCACCATGGGTAAAGATGAGAGCACAGGCCACGAGAGCAGTGACCACATCTTTCCATAGATTATACCACTTGGAAGCACTGAAAATCTGCAGACCCCTAAAGCTAGCTCTGAAAACAGTAGCAAGAAAAGCCTGAAGCTCAAGACAGTGTCCCCTTCCCTGGGAGCAGAGCCCAACTTAATATGAAGTTAAAAGTCAAGAAATAGGCTGGGAAAATGAGCAAACAACAACATCAAAAAGAACGTGACCATAACAAGTTACTGTGGTGACAGGGAAGATCAAGAGATATATCTAGAAGAAAATGATGTTAAAATGGCTATCAGGCAAAGCCTTAAAGAAAAATGTGAAATGGATATATACCCAACTAAAATTCCTGGAAGAACTCAAAAGGATTTAAAAAGTCAAATAAGAGAGGTAGAGAAAAAATTGGGAAAAGAAATGTGAATGATGCAAGAAAATTATGAAAAGAGAGTCAACAGCTTGATAAAAGAGGCTCAAAAAATACTGAAGAATAATAGCTTACAAAATAGAATTGGCCAAGTGGTAAAAGAAGCGCACAAATCCAATAAAGAGAAGAGTGCCTTTAAAAGCAGAGTTGGCCAAATATCAAAAAGGTACAAAAACTCAAAGAAAATAATACCTTAAAAATCAGAATTGGGAAAGTGGGAGCCAATGACTCTGCGAGATACCAAGAAACAATAAAAAAAAATTAAAAAAATAAAAATAGAAGAGAATGTCAGATATCGCATTGGAAAGACAGTTGACCTGGAAAATATGTTGAGCAGAGATAATTTAAGAATTAATTGACTACCTCAAAGCCATGATCAAAAAAAAAAAAAGAGCTTAGGCATCATGTTTCAAGAAATGATCAAGGAAAACTGCCCTCATATCCTATTTTACCAGAGGGCAAAATAGAAATTGAAAGATTCCACCAATTGCCTCCTGAAAGAGATTCCAACATGAAAACTCCCAGGAATATTATGACCAAATTCCAGAGCTCCCAGGTCAAGGAGAAAATACCACAAGCAGCTGAAAAGAAGCAATTCACATATTGTGGAGCTATAGTCAGGGTCACACAGGATTTAGCAGCTTTGACATGAAAGGATCAGAGGAAGGATCTGGAAGGCAAAGGAGCCAAGATTATACCCAAGAATAACCTGTCCAGCAAAAGTGAATATAATCCTTCAGGAAAACACACTGACACAAACACACAATGAAATAGAGAACTTTGAAGCATTCCTGATAAAAAGACCAGAGCTGAATAGAAAAATTTGACTTTCAGATATAACTCAAGAGAAGCATAGAAAGGTAAACACAAAAGAGAAATCATAAGGGATTCAGTAAGGTTAGAATGTTTACATTCCTATAGGGGATGATCATGGTAACTCCTGAGAACTTTATCATTATTATGGCAGTTAGAAGGAGAATACATACACAGAGGGCACGGGTGTGAGATGACTATGATAAGATCATTTCAGAAAATAAAATTAAGGGGTTAAAAAGGGGATGCACTGGAGAAGGGGGAAGGGAGAGCAAGAGCAAAGAAAATTATCTTACACAAAAGAGGTGTAAAAGAAAACTTTTACAATGGAGGGGAAGGTGATGGGCAATACTGGAACCTTACTTTCATTAGAATTGGCTCAAAGAGGGGAATAATAGACACTCATTTGGGTATAGAAATCTATCTTACCCTTCTGGGAAGTAGGAGTGGAAAGAGATAAGTGAAGAGAAAGTGGGCTGATAAAAAGGAGGGTGAATTGAGGGAGATAGTGGTCAGAAACAAAACAGACTTTTGAGGAGGGGCAGGAAAGAGGGAGGGAGAGATAAGAAAGGGAAGAGAGAGACAGAGAATATGAGAACAAAGTGGTAACCATAAAAACAACTGGTACTGGCTAAGAAATAGAGTGATGAGACAGTGGAATAGATTAGGTACTTACACAGTAGTAGCAGTTTAGTTTTTGACAAACCTAAAGATCCAATATTTTGGGACAAGAACTCACTATGACAAAGATTGCTGGGAAAACTGAAAAGCAATTTGGCAGAAACTAGGTATAGACCAACATCTCACACTGTATACCAAGATAAGATCAAAATGGTACATGATTTAGACATAAAGAGTGATATCATAAGCAAACTAAGAAAGCATAGAATATTTTACCTGTCAGATTTGTGGATAAGGGAAGAATTTGTGACCAAATAAAAAAGAGCTTTATAGGATGTAATATGAATAATTTTGATTACATCAAATTAAAAGTTTTTGCCCAAAACTAATGCAGCCAAGATTAGAAGAAAAGCAAGAAATGGGAAAAAATTATAGCAAGTTTCTCTGATAAAGGCTTCATTTTCCAAATATGTAGGGAACTGAGTCAAATTTCTAAAAATATGAGTCATTTCCCAGTTGATAAATGGTCAAAGGATACGAACAAACAGTTCTTAGAAGAAACCAAAGCAATATATCATATGAAAAAATGCTCTTAATCATTATTGATTAGAGAAATGCCAATTAGAACAACTCTGAGATATCACTTCACAACTATCAGATTGGCTAATATGGCATAAAAGCAAAATGACAAATGTTGGAAGGGATGTGGAAAAGTAGGGACATCAATGTACTATTGATGGAGTTGTAAACTGATCCAAGCATTCTGGAGAGCAATTTGGAACCATTCCCAAAGGGATATAAAAGTATGCATACTTGACCCAGAAATATCACTACTAGGTCTGTACCCTAGGAAGATTAAGAAAAAGGAAAAGGACCTATATGTTCAAAATATTTATAGCAGCTCTTTTTGTGGTGGCAAAGAGTTGGAAATTGAGGGGATACCTATCAACTGGGTAATGGTTGAACAAGTTGTGGTATATAATTGTGATATAGTACTAGTGTGCTATAAGAAATAACAAGCAGGATACTTTCAGAAAAATCTGGGAAGACTTACATGAACTGATGTAAAGTGAAGTGAGCAGAACGAGAAAAATAGTCTACATAGTAATAGCAATATTATATAATGATCAACTGTGAATGGTTTAGCTTTTCTCAGCAATACAATGATCCAAAACTGAAGGATTTATGATGAAAGATGCTATTCACTTCCAAAGAAAGAACTGATGGAGTCTGAATGTAGATTGATGCATACATTTGTTTATGTTGTTATCTTGCTTTTGAGGGAGGGGGCTCCTGCATTTTATTTTGCAACATGTCTAATATATAAATGTTTTATGTGACTGCACATGTATGATCTATATCAAATTGCTTGCCTTCTCAAGTAATGGGGAGAGGAGAAAGAGAATTTGAAACTCAATTTTTAAAAAAATGAATGTTAAAAATTTTTGTTTACATGTAATTGGGAAAAATATTTTGATAAAAACAACATGGGAACCATCCTGGTGCAGTGGATAGACCCATGGATTTGGAGATGGAGAAACTAAGTTCAAATCTCAGCTGTGTTCTTGCTGTGTGATCTTAAGCAAGTTACTTACCCTATCTGGGCTTCAGTTTCCTCATCCATAAAGTGAAGGCAGGGTAATGGACCAGGGTGTCTTTTCATGCTAAATCTGTGATCCTAGAATACCACAAGAACAGAATACTGTACTTAGGAATTGGGAGTCCTTGATGAAGAACAGCGTGGAATGCTGTAGGAAATGCTAGAGAATGAAGACCTAATCGCTTAATTGATCCTGCCCCAGAGGTTATGGATGGTTGGGCTTCATGTGACTAGAGAATCAAATACTAATATGGCACCTATGGCTCCATTCCACAAAGATCACCAAGGTTATTATATGGAGAAATTTATGCTGTGGACCAATAAAGAGCTTTAGGTTCTATGAAAATAATTTTATACCCCTACTCAATTTAATCAATATTTACTTAGTTCGTTGTGATTTGTTGGGTATCAGTGATTGTATTAGTGAGTTAAGGAGAATAAAATATGATTTAGTTACTGCTGTAGGAATAAGAGTTTTGTAGGTTACAGTTAATTAACCCACCATGTATTAATGATAATATTACTTCCGATTAATTTATAGGATAGATTTGTACTGTATTAGTTCGGGTTGTTATAAGGATTTATAGTAAGTGGTGTTAGGAATTTGCCATATTGGCATTCTGAACCCCACCCCCACAGTGCACATGGGACACACACACACACACACACACACACACACACACACACTCCTGTGAGTAAACTTTACTTGAAAAAACCTTCTGACATTACCTTTTTATAATGTTCTTGCACGCTGGAAAGCTTCAAAATATTGCTGATAAAGTTCTAAGTGGTTGATAGATGTCTCCCTCGGCCAATCATAGGAGTTCCCCCACTTCTGAAAATAACCAATCATGCAGTTCTACTGCCTATTTCTATTTTTAGTGACCTCCCAAGAACTATAAAAATCAGTGGCCCATGAGCTGAGGCATCTTTGATCAAGAGGAATGTCTTGAATCCAATTTCTTAGAGACTACCAGTTTCCCTTAATAAACTGATCATGCTTGGAGCTCTGACTCAGTTGCCTTTTGTTGTGAATTAGAATTTTGCCTCCCATTGTTGTCAAGCCAGAAAGAAGATTGAGGCATGGACCCCAACCCCTTTTGGCCGTCATTCCCAAGGGACCCAAAAAGGAGTGTACCCCAGACAGTTTTTTTTTTCATCATTGGCTCCTATTAGGAAGATGGCCCTAGGAGGTTGGACTCCCCTCAACCTTTGTACCCAAATTCTCCATGCTACAGGTGAGCCTCTCCAAACTGCAGTTGGTGACTCTGCCTTTATTTCTAAACTAATGGTCTTTTTTACATTCATTTTAAAAGGGTTCCCTAATTGGGCTTAACAAAGAAACTAACAGTTTTTCCAAATTAAATTTGGTGTTTCTGTAGTAGATGGGTTTAGATAGAAAGGCCATAGAGTAGTTAAGTGAATTTTAAAACTAGGAAAAATTGAAAACAGATTTTTAAAAGACTTGAAATTTATAGTGCTCACCAATCTGAATTTTTTCCCATCTTCTGTCTTTGAAAAAGGGGCCCAAAAACTAAATATTAGGCTAATTTTTGTAATACCAGTATCACTTCCCTGTCAGCTGACTGTCCTCTGGCCAATCATGTAAAGTCTGGGAAGTAGCAGTGTTTCTAGAACTTATTCTTTTTTCTCTTTTTACTTCTTCTTTAGAATTTTTAGCATAAATTGGGGTTTTGAATGTAAAATTGATTTTAAATTGCCAATTATTGGTTATGTAAACCTGTCTTTCATTGTGGAACTGGTCTCAGGGTCTACATGTATAAAAAAAAAATCACCACATTAGTTATAAACTGAACATCAAGACTAGGACTTAATCTGCTGGTTGGCACCCCAGCTAATGGGGGAAACCTTGTGTCCTCTCAGGAGGCTCCTTATGAAGTATGTGCTCAGGTGCTAAGGTTGGTAGCAGCCGCCCCAAGGTTATTATGAGTGGACAGTAGTGATTGCAATCTTGAAAGGTGCTAAGGTTGGTAGCAGCCGCCCCAAGGTTATTATTAGTGGACAGTAGTGATTGCAATCTTGAAAGCCAATTGGAATACCTTGAGCCTTCAGCAGGGACTATCTGTAGACTATCAGGTCTACCTGTGTGTTTCCTCTAGATCCATAAGCAAGGACCAAGCCTGTGACTGGGCTCCTGAGACAACCACACCTGAGCCATGGTAGAAATCAAGGGTCAAGGGATCAAACTGAACCATGTGACTCCTTGATAGGGAATACCTGTAAAGGCCACCTGGGGTCTCCTTTAGACCTAATGAGCCAAACACCAAGTCTGTAACTAGATTTCTTGAGGTATCTCTGTATCTGTTGGGCAAAAATTGGTCTGGTCATGAGGAGATTGTGTTTACCACACCCATTAGGACAGCGGGACTAGCCTGAAGGAGTAGAAACCAAAGGAGGTTGAACCATGTAACTCTTCAGACAAGGACTCCTAACTCATTGAAAACTTGCTACCATTAGAGGGGAGACCATCCAATTAAGCCCTCAAAGACTTACTGACTGAAAAATGTTGGAGAATTTTACCAAAATCCAATTCCTGGACAATTGAATATTTTTTACCTTGGGGACAGAGAAGCTAATTAGGCTCTTCAGGAATTTCTGGTGAAAGAGTCCTCAGAGAAATTCTTTCAGAGAATATCCTGGAAGGAAAGGACCTACATTGAAGGATCCTCAGATGTTTTAGGAACATCTTTGTTGGAACTTCTCAGAAGCAAATTAGTAACTTTGGGGATTTCCAGAGGGAGTGTTATCAGAGAAATTCTTTTAGGAGACTTCCAGGGAGGAAAACTTCACTTGGGATGCCCAAGAGGAGATGGAACCAAGCATAAGCATTCCTACAGGATCTTCCTTGGGTAAATTCTTGCATCATGGGATAAGGGTAAACTCACCCCCCAACTCCCAATCTAATTAGGTATAACAAAGACAAGAGCTGGTAGGCTATGTCAGGCATGGTCTGAAAATACATGGTCATTTGTTTTGGCCAATATTTGGAACTTTTGACAATACTTAGAAAATTAAATTGTTTTCCTGACAATCTCCTAAACCTCATGTAGACCAAGTGAATTATTGGTATTGCTGGGAAGCTCTGAGTTAAGCCTCTGATCTTCCAACCAACCATCCAGTCTTTCTCCTTCATTACCTGATCCTCCTCTTCCTCCTCCCTCATTCTCCCTCTGCACATTCATCTTACTGTCCTCCTACAACTACAAATGAAGAACAGCCTACTGGTATTTTCCATCTTGTGGAAAAAGTTTATAAGCCTGGAGGCCCTGTGAGAGAACATCACTTTTTCAGCCCTTGTGGGCTGAAGGAAAGATACCCCTAAATCTGATGAAGATCTTGCAGCTGATATAACCCAATTTGAGGCCATATTTAGAGGTTATAATTCTACCTGGTGAAATGTAACTGACTTAATGGAAACCATGCTCTCACCAGGAGAGAAAACTGCCATAATAGAGGCAGCTAATAGAGTTCTAAGGGGAAATGTTCCAGCAGGTCCAGGGGGAGGTCTTCCTAATAAGCTTTTGCAAGACTTGAATTGGGACCCTAATAACCCCATACACTATACCTGCTGGTTCAAGCCATATATTTTTTTTAAATTCAGGGCATGGAACTCTGTGCTATATACCTAGACAACTGAAATAAGTTTCAGGAAACCACCCAAGAAGATGAGACCCCCCTCCACGCTTAATCCCCAGGATGTAAGAATTGTTAATGCCACCTTTGTCAACAAATCAATGTCAGAAATCAGACAGTACTTCCATAAGCACTGTCCTGGATGGCACGAGAAGAAACACAATGGGTGATAGGAAGGAGAATCCCAAGTTAAAAGAAAGTAATACATCTTGACCCCAATTCAGGTCACAGGCCCATTCCATGCTCCAGAAACTGAGAGTAAAGTACAAGAGTGCTTTTATTGCCATTGAAAAAGACTTCTTACTCAGAACTGTTTAAGGAAAAAATGAGAACAGGGAGAACAAAGATTCCATAGTAGCTTCACCAGATCTCAGGCATGAAATAATAGGCTTTTGGGGCCCCCAAATGACAATGGGTTTGTAAGGCCTCGGAAGCAAATTTAGAGGTTTTAGCCACAGCTGCAAGAAAATCCTCTAGCATGAAGGTGTGGGCGAGGCAAGCACTATGTACTCTACCAGCACATTCAAATCCAGTATCCTTTAAAAAAAAGTAGCATAAGATGAACAGGTAAAAATTCCACAATGATAACTGGCAGAAGTGATTCCACACACTAGACAGGCAATGGGGTAATATTCAGATTAAGTTAGTTACATCTCCCCAGGTAAAATTATAACCTCTAAATATGGCCTGAAAATGTGGAAGGAACAGGAGTTATGGAATCCTGTCTTTGCCTCTCCTTTAACTAGGGAACTCCAAATTACCTTTAAGATTGATGGCACCCTTTATGATAGTCTCATAGATTCTGGAGCTTCTTATTCAGCCTTAAGAAAAAGTGCCAACCTGTTGGATCCATAAACATAGTGGGAATTAAGGGAGATCCCCAATAGTTATCTATCCTGTCACCCCAAGAAGATACTGTAGGCTCCCTTTTAGTAAGCACTAGCTATTGTGTGGGGTGAAATCTTCTGGGCAAACTGGAAACCACTATCTCATCTCTTCCCAATAATACTTTGACTCAACATCTACCAGATGACCCAACTTCTTTGTTCCCTGTATTGATAGATCTTACCAATTATTGCTCTGATGAAGAAACACCTTCATCATTCCCTGTTTTGTCCTCACACATCCATAGTGGAGGAGACCCCTGTATCCCTGATATTCCTAGCTCCTCATGGGCTACCTCATCCTCTGATGTAGAACTCCTGAAGTCAGCTGTCCCAGTTACTATTTCTACTACAGGAAATCCACCACCATCTGTACCTTACTACTCTTTATTTAGAGAAGCTATTGAAGGTATTGCACCTATTATTGACTTAAAGGAATAAAGGTATTATTTGCAGATCTCCCTGTAATACTCCCATATTACCCATCAAGAATCCTAAACCAGTTCCTGATGGTGGAACTGTATCATTTTGTGCAAGATTTACAGGATAATACTTACTTAATACTTAGGCACCATGTAGTACCTAACCCTGTCACATTATTTCTTCTATTCCTTGTGAGATAACCTGCTTTACTGTGATAGATGTGTCCTCTGCATTTTTTTTAGCATTGCTATTCATCCGGATTCCCAATACCTGTTTGCCTTCACCTAGAACAACCAACAGTGGATGTGGACCTGTTTGTCTCAAGGGTATGTCGGAAGTCCAAACTTTGTTCTCCCAAATTTTGCAGCAAGAACTAGCTTCAATATTCCCAGTCCAATATGTTGATGGTCTTCTACTAGTATCACCCACTGTTGAGACCTTGCCAAAAAGGAAAGCAATCATTTCCTTCTTCAGCTTCATCAAAGAGACCATAAGGTCTCCAGATCGAAGGTTTGGTGGTGTCAACCTGAGGTAAAGTATCTTGGCTTTGTCTTGTCTGCTGGGACATCTTCTGTTTCCCCAGAAAATGTATATGGGCTTTTCAATAATTATCTGTTCCAAAGACTAAAAAACAGGGATGTGGTATCCTTGGATCAGTAAGATATTCACCATCATTTAGTGAGATTACTACGTCTCTTGTTGCTTTAACTAAAAACCAGATTACTGAACCTTTGCATCTTGATCCTGAACACCTTGCTGCCTTGACTAACCTTAAAAAAGCAGTCATGTTTGCTTCTTCTCTAGGACTCCCAGATTGCAGTAAGCCTTTCACTGTCTTTGTTCATGAATGGAAGGGAGTGGCTTCCAGTGTTCTAACTCAACCACTAGGACCTGCACTGTGCCATGGGCCTTATTATTCAGCTGAACTGGATGATATAGCTGTGGGCGCTCCACCTGGCCTGTGGTCAGTGGCAGCCACTGCCATCTTAGTGGAGAAAGCATGTGATCTTGTCCTAGGATGTCCTTTGAAAGTACAGTGCCCCCATTAAGGCAAGGCTTTATTGCAATGCTACTGTACCCAAGCCTTTTTTGACCAGAAGCTGGTGGAGGTATGAGATGACTTTGTTAGGGAAAAAGAATGTCACTTTATAACATTGTTCTATTCTCAATTCTGCAACACTGCTCCCTAACCTACCTATCTCTGGTGAGTGTGACTGTACCTCAGTTATTGACTTGACTAAGAAGCCTTGTAATGACCTTATGGACGTGCCTCTTAAGAATCCAGACTTTGTTTTCATACTGATGACTTATTTCATGAAAGATGATGAGCACTACACTGGAGCTTCTGTGGTCTCTGACCATGATACACTTTGGGCAGCTTCATTGCTCTCTAACCTGAGTGCCCAGGATGCTGAGCTCAGTGCCCTTACTCAAACCTGTCACCTTGCTGTTGACAAGAGTGCTACCATTTATAGTGACTCTTGCTATGCTTTTGATGTTTGTCATGGCAGGATGTTGTGGTTGCAATGTGGATTCTTAATTTCCTCTGTAAAGATTATTACCAATGCAGACTTTATTGAAGATATTCTCTCTGCCACTGAACTACCCAAGACCCTGGTGATTGTTCATTGTTCTGCTCATACTAGCGGAACTGACCTTGTCTCTTATGGGAATGCCTGGGCAGATGCCACTGCAGAGTTAGCTGCTCTAGAAAGTCCCTTTCATGTCCTACATCTCAACAACTCTCCATTGTCTACTAATCACTCTGTCTTCTCCACTGACTCTGATATCAAGTGAATGCAAACAATCTCCAGTTATTTGGGGGGAAGCAAATTGTTTTCTGCAATGGTCCCTACAGTGATGCTGAAGTTGAAAAGCAGAAATAGCAATACAAGGCTAAATAGGTCTCTGGGGTTGGTGAGGAAGGTTAGTCACTCCTCCCCCAAAGTGTTTACCAGGTATGCCTTTCCATTCATAAGGGAGGCCCATTATGGCACACAAAGGATAACAGATTCAATTAGGCATTGCTTAATTGATAGCTTGCATAAGTCACTTATCCAATTTGCCTACCTTTCAGTCAACATACATTTTGAGCCACAGCCTTTGGTGGCCATGTTTTAACTTCACTCCTTTTGAACACTTACAGGTTGATTTTGTTAATATGCCCAAAGCAGGTCATTATAAATACTATCTTGTCTTCATTGACCAACTTACTTGGTGGGTTGAGGCAGCCACAGCTGCCTTTTTATCAAAATACTCATTAAAGAAATTGTAGCCAGGTATGGTCTATCTACCTGCATAGACTCTGATAGGTCTCATTTTACAGATTCTGTTCTCTCTCAAGTGTATTGTAATCTTGGTGTCACTCCTAAGTTTCACACCCCATACTCTCCTCAAAGTTCTAGCCAAGTTAAAAGTATGAATGAGGAACTAAAGTCTCTGATTGGTAAATTGTGCTTTGAAACCCAGTTGTAATGGCCTGATGTGTTCTTCTTTTGACTTTGTTCTATCTGCATAGCAAACCAAGATATGTTTTTCTTTATGAAATTTTTTTGCCCACCCTCCTATAAGTGCAAAACCTTTTTTCCCTAGTGAAATCATCATTACTCTGTGAGAATGCTTCCTGTATATGAGAACTGCAGAACAGAGTGAAAGAGCTTCATGATACAGGAGTTGTAGTACAAACTGGACCATTGGACTTTTCACTGCATGATTTCTGTCCTGGTGAGTCCACATGAAGAACTTTCAGCAAACTAGTGGGACTCAGCCTGCTTGGGAAAGGCCATTCCAGGTTCTACTGACTACTCTCACTGCCATCAAGATTAGAGAAAAGGACTCATGGATTCATTGTTCATACATAAAATCTATGCCATACGTAGAGCAAAATCTTACATCATTTAGCAAGATAAGGTCAAAATGGATACATGACCTAGGTTTAAAGAGAGCTATTGGTTGGTTGTCTTTCATTCTCAAAGAGGACCAAAATGATATCACTGTGTTAAAGTCAAGTTACAGTGTGTCTGATTATGGCTGATCAGACCAATATGCGCTCAGAATGATCTACTGCAGGTTGGACACAAATAGTCATACGAAAAAATGCTCTAAATCATTGTCGATTAGAGAAATGCAAATTAAAACAACTTTGAGATATCATTTTACACCTACCAGATTGGCTAAAATGATCGAAGGGGAAAGCAACAGATGTTGGAGGGGATGTGGAAAAATTGGGACAGTATTTCATTGTTGATGGAATTGTGCACTGATCCAGCCATTTTGGAGAATATTCTGGAATTATGCCCAAAGAGTCATTAAACTTACTATTCCCTTTGATCCAGCAATGCCACTACTAGGTCTATTTTCAAAGGTGATTAGGGAAAAAGGAAAAGAACTCATATGTTCTAAAATGTTTATAGCAGCTCTCTTTGTGGTGGCAAAGAACTGGAAATTGCAGGGATGCCCATCAATTGGGGAATGGCTCAGTAAGTTGTGGTATATGATTGTGATGGAATATTACTGTGCTATGAGAAATGATAAGCTCAATGATCTTAGAAAAACATGGAAAGATTTGCACAAAATAACGGGAGAGTAAAATGAGTAGAACCAAGAGGATGTTGTATACAGTAAAAGCAATATTGTTTTAAAAACAACTTTGAGTGAGTAAGTTATTTTAGCTATTATAAATAACCAAATTAGCTATAAAGGACATGTGAAGAAAGATTCTATCTGCATCCAGAGAAAGAACTGATAAATAGAAGTATGTATAGAATAATTTTACACAGACACACAGACACAGACACACACACTCACACACACATACACACATATCCATTTGTGTCTAATGGGTGGGGGGAAGTAGGGAAGAAAAAAGGAAAAAAAACTTACATGATAATTTTGTGGTATATTGGAAAGGAATACTAAGTTGTACATAGTAGATTTGCAGTTTCATGTGTAATCATCTTTTTTATTGTACTATATTATGGAAATGCTTGTTTTAGCCCATAAATTAAAAATGAATTAAAAAAACATATTTTGGGTTGTGACTCAGGCTCTTCTTGAAGTTTTTTCTAATCATAATAAGACTATTTTAGATAGGAACAAAACACCATTTCCTGTAGAGGTATGGGTTGTTATTATTTGAGTAGTTCTGATTACAACTTCCAGCAGTTCTTCTACAGTCTATTTTATTCCCTCAGTCTTCCATGAGAGTCTTTCTAGCCTAGTGACTGGTCCCATCACCACTCTCTCAGCAACTGGGAAAGGCCATGACTTATAGCTTTGATGTTGAGCCCCTCATGGTAGATGGACAGACTGTATATATATACATATATATATATATATATATATATACATATCTGTAGATTGGATTTCAGTGTCATTATTGATCATTATACTAACATCATTGAGAGTTTATTATTATTCCAAATGGTTTGTTACTTGGGGTGATGATGATGTTCCTGACCTGAGATAGAACTATTTGTTCCAAGGATGGATATGATCCAACATAGTTCTTACCAACTGTAACCAAATAGATAGTGCTGTTCCATAACAGAAGAGATATATTTTGGAAATAAGACAGAAGAATGTGTCGAGACATATAAAAGTGGATGCTGAAGTAGAAAAATCAGATATGATATTCTTGAAGCACTTTTACGCATGAGTAATTTAGTTACAGTTGGAGAGTATGAAAATATGGAGGAACCTAAGCCCTATTCAACTGAGGAGTCCACACAAAGGTGAAAAAAGTTGGCAAAGCTATCTGGCAATATAACCTTTACTATATTCTTGGCCTGTTTATTGCTGCCTTTTATCCTTGAGGATGATAAGGATCTACCCACCCAAAGGATGGCTTGCAGTGTACATTTGATTTGAATACTATTCTCCCTTAGTCATGAAGAAGCTAACTCTGTACTAAGGAGAAACCAAGAAGTTGATGGTCATAATGATGAAGTCATTGCAGAACACTATCTTTTTGACTCTGTTATACACATCTGCACCTCAAAGAATGCTGGAGGCCTTATCTATGCTGTTATAAGAAAAAAGACTTAAAACCCTCAGCTGCACCTGGAGCAGTAGCTATACAGGACAAGACTTAGTGGTTAAACTCTAGCTCTGAAGCAAGAAGCTTTTCTTGGACCAGTTATACCTGTGTGGAAAATTCTTCATTGTCATCAGTGGAAACTGTTGCTTCATCTAAGAATGAGTGGGTTTTGAATAATTCTGTTGTTGGTATGCATAGCCAGATAGATCATAAACTACATCATGCTAAGGTTTTAGGGATACAGGGAGGCTGGATTTGTCAGTGAATTTGTAGATACACTATTGACTGTAGGTTAGCTTTCTCTGTAAATGCAAGTAAGATCATCTCACAAGTAACTGGTGGTAATTTTTTTTATTGGGCCATTTGAACCTTTTGTGTTTACTAGATGTACTGTAAATAGTAGTTCTTGGGGGCCAAATAAATGGGCCACCCCAGTCTTTATGAACTCAGATTTTCCAGGTCAAATTTCACATCTTATCACATTATAATGTGACCCAAGTGAGTTTCTAATCTGGGCTCCCTCTCTTAGCCATGGCTCATCTTTTACCAAACTTTGCTCTCTGTGTAACCAAAGTAAAACTAAAGATTCCAAAGTTAATTCAGGAAACTCGGTAAAGTATAATTTTTCTTTCACCATTCTAGATGTCAGTAATGTATCTTCCTTTGTATTTTAATTGGACATTTTAAAGGAAACTATGGCCCTCCCACAAATCTTTCCTTTGCAATGGTCTCCTACAATGGCCAGAATCTTACTAATGGTAGCACAAGGATTGCTGAGTTACCATGGGAGTTGGTAACCCCTGGCTAGTTTTTTTTTTTTTGTTTTGTTTTGTGCTGAAGTTGCTTTCTCTTCTCTTACACCAAGATGGTATGGAACTTGTGAGATAGCCTATCTAATTTCACCTGTGAGTGTTATGAATAATTTTCAGGAATTAGTAGAAATAAGAACCACCTGAAACACGGGGACCTGGTGGTACCATTGATCTAAAAGAAGTGCAGTGTGGACAGGCAAGAGTAATCCTATCGTGAAACTTGGTGTGAGTTGTTGTGTTTTGTGGACTCTGATTCCTAATCTGGGAGTAAGTGCAGTGTTAGATTCTCTCAGGAACTTGTCTGCAGACCTTCAAAGACTTGCTCAAGATGTATCTGCTGCCATTCAACACACCCCAGCAGACATCTCTGGTTTAGAGGCAGCAATGCAATCTGTGGCTCATATGACTATGGAAAATCAAGTGGCACTGAATATTCTGACTGCTGCATAAGGGAGAGCCTGTGCCGTTATTAACCAATCCTGTGGTTCCCACATCAATCACTCAGGTGATGATTTCATAAATGTTCATGAGTTTCAAAGAATTTTGAATGATACTCAACAAATTGCACATAAAACCCACGTAACCTCAAGTGGTGGGAATTGCTGGGATCTATCATCTTGGCTTTCTTGGATCACTTCTCTTCCAAAGGGTTGGAATTCTCTCCTTTTCAGAAAGGCTGTAATGATTCCTGTGTATTATTCTTTTCTGGCTATACTACTTGTGACTCTAAATTGACCTCAAGATTGGTCAACTAGGAACTCTATTATTATTTTCTTTATCTCCAAAGATTCTATCTATTATTTGTTATGGGCTTGCCTACTATGGCTGCAGTTTGTGGAAAGTTTTAGCTATCTGAATTTCAGGAAAATATGGTGGAAGTCATTACCTCTTCTCTGAGGTTGGACCCAAAGGGTACTTTGTCTTCCCCACCCTTGACTGGATTGCTTCACCTAACTGCTGATGCTTTCTGAGCCTGTGCATAAGGACTTTGGATTGCTTCAACAGGACCATTGTGTGGTTTGTGGAGACGAAGATTCCAAAGATTACTTTGAGGGTCCTGCTTGCAGTACCTGGAGAAACTTCTTTGGAAAACAAACCTCAAAAAGACACAAAAGAAGTGAGCCTTTTAAGACTTTCACCAATAATTGTGAAATAACTCTGTAGGTGAGATTGTCCAGCTTGCCACCTTAAACAGTGTTATTGAGCTGGTATGGCTCCTCGAGACTCTGAAAGAAACCTGGCTCTTCTTCAGAGGGAAATCCAGCTTCTTCCTCCAAATAGAGTGCAATTTATTTTTTCACTGGTGCAGGCACAAATTAATGAACTGACTTCATGTATGTTCTGAAAGAAGTAGTGAGTGACTTCTTGTATCTGACTAATTGTTGATGCTCCTGTGAAGTTCTGTATTTCACTTTGTTCTTAATAGCAAGAGCTCTTCTCCAGCCCACCTGTCAAGACACACTTCCAACTATGGATGCTTCCCACTTTGCAGGTGACAATAAGTATCTGTCCATCTTTCCACTATTGTCCTCTTCTCAATATCTAATAATCTCTAATATCTGACTCCCAGAAGCTGGCCTATACTTAAGTCTCCCCAGAGTCTCACCCTGTTACTTCTATATCTATCTCTTCCTTTCTCTTGAATTTTTTCTATGATATTTGTGGAGATTTTGCTTTTGAGTATCATTATGGAGCTTTTATGTTTAAATGCTGCAAAGCGTTCTTTAGCGGAGTTATAGGAAAGAGCACCTTCTTAAATGGTAATTGCATCATCACTAACAGTAATCAAAAGAAATATGGGGCAGCTAGGTGGTGCAGTAGAGTACTGGCCCTGGATTCAGGAAGACCTGAGTTCAAATTTGGCCTCAGATACTTGACACTTAGTCACTCCATTGCCTCACAAAAAAAAGTGTGTAACATGTTGTTTGCAAAAATATTATCAAGTATGAGGGAAAAGGGTAAGCAGAATAGGGGAACTAATCCTGCAGATCTGAAGAAACTGATTAAGCAAAGCCATGTTCAGGCAGTGGGGACCTCTATATCTATCAAGATGGCCGCCAATCTATCACTAGAGATAGGGAGATTAACTGAGACTCAAGGGAAATCTAATAACTCACAAATCAAATCGATGACTTTGCTCAGCTTTTCCACGATTCTATTAGCACCCTCTGAGATCAGGCTAATGCCTTAGCACGAATGGTTGTGCAAACTTTTAGAACTTTGATATTTTCTTTGCTGATCCCTAGTCCAACTTGCTACAACTCTATTACAACTTTATTACTCTAATTGCCCATATAGTAGTTAATACTTTCTTATCAGTTTTAATCTCTGGCTGTTTGGTTATCCTAGCTTGATGGCTACTCCACTCTTCAAAGGCAGTCTGCAAACCCAAGACACACACAGAAATTGGCTTGTTTCTGCTACATCCACCTTCTCTTCTCCTGAACCTCCATATCCTTCTACCAACAAAGCCCAGCAATCCTTGAAACCTCTTGGCTGTGACAGAGAGTCCCAGCGCCCTTCGAAAGAAAAAGAGAAGAATACTTGTCAGGATTCCACAACTCCTGTGCCTTCTACATCTCAATCTGAATATTGCCCCGGAGCCTGTCTGGTATGTGGAGTCACTCCTGCCAGTTATCACGATGGAATTTATACCTGTTCATCCTGTGCTACTTTTTTTTTGACCACTATCCATTGAGGAAAAGCTGATTCCATTGTTTGCAAAGTAATGACTGCCCTATTACTCTTCTCACTTGGAGGTTGTCCAGCATGCCATTTAAATAAGTGCCTTTGTTTGGGCATGAGTCTTCATGCTGGCAAATCTAACTGCTCCCAGATGAGCTGCCCACAGATACACCAGTAGTAACAATGAGCCAGTAGAGGTTCCTATAAGACTGACCTTAATATCTTAGGCTTTTCCCTTTACTTTGCCTACTCTACAGATCTATGAAAAATCTAAAAATAGCCTTTCCTTGCTGACTCTTATCTTCATAGGACTTGATTATGGCTTGCCCTGACCAGCTATTCCAGTAACCTGAACCTGACCCAAAGGAGGATGAAAGTTCTGCCTTCACTTTACCCATCATCCCTCCTGATTCAGCTTGTATTTCTCCTTTTCTCTTGTCTTGCCTGACAAACCACTCTCCTAGAGTATCATCCCAATAAGTTACTGATTCTTCAACATTGAGACCATCTCACCTTATACCAGTGAAACTCTTTCCCCAACATTTGGTCTTTCTTTGTGGTCTGTAATGGGTTTGCTTACAGTTATTGTTATGGGGCCCTGTATTGTGACAGCTGTGGGTATTTCTTCAAAACTGCAGCAAAGAAAGAGAACAGTCTAAGGTGCAGAAACAATCACCCTATTACCCACCTAAACTGTACAGCATGTCACTTTAAGAAGTGCTACCTTCAGGGCATGAGTTTGGGGTTATGCAAAACAATTGCCGAGTGTCTTGCACACCTAGACAACCTTGCTCATAAAAAATTGCCTAAACATAAAGAAGATAGCCCATCACTGCCCCTTGTGTGACATCATATTTTTCCTTTGAGCTTGTCCCCTGGCCATCTCCACCTCCTGCTCCACAGTGACCACCAATCCCAGCACCTGCATTTCCAGCTTTTCACTTGCCTGAATCTTTACCTCCACAAGTGGTTCCAGATAAACCTGATACTTACACTCTTATCCTTAGCTCTGCATCTCGGTCTTCTGTGTCTCCTCCTTCAAATACACAAGCGATGGTTGAGCTGCGTCGTCTCTCCACTCCATCTGCCTCCACCTTTACTCTTAACTCATCAGCTCACAGGCTTCTGATACTTGAAGGATACAACCCAACCCTTTTGTTGTTCCAACTTTTAGGATGCCTCATTTCCGTGACTCTCAGTGCAAGCTGGTCTGCATAATCTGTAAGAATGTTGTTCCCACCGCCAAAATGACACTTTTGTCTGCAAGAACCATCTCAATTGCTTCTTTGAATACTGAAGAATATGGCCACAGTTTATCTTGTGCAATGCGAACAAGTGTGATACTGACTTAGACCGTGATTTTTTATGCCCTGTCTATAAAGCCTGCCAAACCTACTTCCTTAAAAGATGCCTGACTCTTGTTATTCATGATCTGGTGCGCTATGCAGTACGCGTCATTTTTGATATGAATGTTTCTCAGAGTATTTAACCAAACCTAATCATGGACACTTAGTATGTTAAAGTGTACCCTTTTCCCCTGGGTTGTCACCCTCGTGCCTCAGTAAGGGACTGCCCTCTATGTGTCCTTTGGCTTTGATGATGCATAAAAGACAAGACTTTTAAGGATCAAAGTGAGTAATTGTGAAAATAATTTTGATGTCCCTACTCAATTTAATCAGTATTTTCTCAGTTCATTGTGATTTAAAGATATCAGTGATTATATTAGTGAGTTAAGTAGAATAGAATTAAATTTTATTTAGTTAATGCTATGGGAATAAGAGTTATATAGGTTGTAATTAATAAATCTACCATGTAATAATGATAATTTTACTTCTGATTGATTTATAGGATAGAATTACACTGTATTAGTTATGCTTGTTATTAGGATTTATATTAAGTGGTGTTATTGACACTAGCTCTCCCCCGCCCTGCCCCTACTCTTATGAGTCTTATAAGTGAATCTTACCTTGAAAAACCACGGTTTCCCTCTGACATCACCTTTTCATAATGCTCTTACCCACTGTGGAAAGCTCCAAGATACTGCTGATACAAGATACAAGCCTTATGGCTTGTGGAAAGCCCCAAAGGACTGCTAAAAAAGATGGATTGGTGGTTGATGAATTTCTCCCTCGGCCAGTCATAGAAGTTTCCCCCCCTTCTCTCCTTTAGCAATCATAGGAATTTCCCTACTTAAAATGACCAATCATGCAATTGCACTGCTTCATTCTATTTTCAGTTACCTCCCAAGGCCTGTGAAAACAGTGACTCATGAACTGAGGGATCCTTGACTTGAAGGTCTTAGATCCAGTTTCTTAGGCACTATTGGTCTCCCTAATAAATTAATCATGCTCAGAGCTCTGACTCAGTTGCCTTCTCTTACAGATTGGAATTCTGTGTCCCACAATTCTTAAAGGTCCTTTTCCTATCCTCCTTTCAATTTCTGAAATGTGCATGATCAGCCCTTGGCCTTACATAGTAGCACAAATCATCATGGATTATTAAGATACCCAGAAAATTCAGTAGCCTCATGTTAGTAATTAAGCTAGCTTTAAATTTCTAAGTTTTATCAAAGGTATTATATGAATTGTAAAAGACACATAGGATTTTTTTAGAGTGACTAGGGTTCATCTTATTAGGCAGATAGATATTTAGAGGGAAAAAAAGAAGCAAACTAATTCATAAGCTGGGAAATTAGCCACCATTCCTAAGTAGAAAGTTGGCCTTAGTTGTTTTAAGGTCAAATATGTCACGATTATGTGAGCTAATGCTTGCTCTCAGATTCTTCTTTGTCAACTACTTCATTTAATGTCCATACTGGTCAGTATCTTATGGACTACAGAAAGATATCACTCCTTCCTTTGAGGAATTAAGGATTACACTTAAGATATAAGTTTGAGTGATTGGGATGAGAGTTGCATCCTTGACAGTAATTGAGAGGTTAGGAAGAAAAGAGGGTTTGGGGGAGAAAGATAATGTGTTCCATTTTGGACATGTTGATTTTAAGATGCCTATATGACATTCATTTCAGGATGTCTAATTGATAGTTGGAAATGTGAGACTGAAGGTTAGGAGAGAGATTAAGGCTGGACAAATAGATCTGAGAATCATCTGCATAAAGAGAATTAATACATGGGAACTGATGAGATCATGAAACAAAATAGCACAGAGTGAGAACAGGCAAGGGCCCAGGGTAGAGTCTTGGGTTACACCCATGGTCAGTACAGCATGTGCAACCTGCATAAAGATCCAACTAAGAAACTGTCCAACAGGGAGAATCAGGAGAGATCAGTATACTGAAAACCTAGAGAAAAGAGAGTATGAAGGAGAAGAGGGTGATTGACAGTGGCAAAGGCTGCAGAGAGGTCAAGAAGGAAGAATATTTGGCAATTAAAAGATCATTGATAACTTAGGAGAATAGTTTTAGTTAAATGATGAGGTCAGAAGTCCGATTGTAGAATTAAAAGGAAAAAGAAAGAGAGAGGGAGAGTCTTCTGAAAGATTACAATAAAATACCTGAAATTTTGAGCTCAAAAATTAGTTTCCCAAAGGGAAAAGTGCAAAAATGTCATTCTTTCTTACATGTTGGTGGTCTCAAGTTCAGCCACAAAATGGAGGAGAGATATGGGAAGATATGTAGCATAGATGGATCAATCAAATGAGGATTTTTTTTTTGAGGGAGGGAAGACATGGACGTGTTTGAAGAGAATAGGAAAGTAGCTACTAGTTGGAGAGATCAAATGTAAGTGAGATTGGGGATGACAAAGAGGGCATTCAGCTGGAGAACATGGGATAGAATGAAAGGATTGCATTTTGTTTTTTATTGAAAATAGGAAGTGGGGCTATATAATCTGGAGAGAACAGATCAACAATGCATTTGAAATAAATAAAACCACTAACTGATAGACAAATTTCATGTCCCCAGTTGCTTCAACCAGCTTTGGTGAGTTTCTGAAATCTCATTGCTCACATGTACTTGTTTATACTGATCTATTTTGGAACGATGAAGCCTTATATGTTTACAAAGTCTTTATTATTTATATATACTACCTGGTGAGCTGTGGACTATAGCTCTTTTGTGCTATTCTCGAAGGGGCAGCCAAGAGAAGAGTTGCTGTATTAACAAGCAAGTAGAGGTCTCCAGATGCCATGGAAATGTTTTGAAAGCATAAATATTCCCCTTTTTGCATAAATTTCTTATTTATAGAATCAAGCTTAATAGTCCTAAAAGATGGACCAGATGGAGGTCTATTTATCCTGGGGAGAGGTGAGGGAAGAAGGTAGTTTCATTTAGAAAATCTCAGAAAGCTTTCTACACTTCACCCCTGATTTCTAATGAAGGGATTTAGTTCAAGGCACCTTATAAAGGAAACCACTTTGCCTTTCAGTTGCATCATAGCTGGTTTTGTCCTGTCAGCCCATCTAAGATACTTACCTGGAACTAGGTTTGAGCCATTTGTAGTGTAGTGAAAGGCTAGTTTTTCCTTTCTAATCATTGCTGGTGACTTCTCAGGTATCCTAGCAGATGAGACTATTTATCCATTTGCTTTAAAAATCCAAATATTGTATAGTTCAGTCTCCCATTTCCTTTAGGCATGCTAAAAATTAGGATTTGTACAGTTGTATATTTCCTGGGCTTCAGATGCTGCTCTGAGCTGAGTGCTGAGGTGGTGACCTTTTCCCAAAATACACAGTCTGGTGTTCCTTTACTTTGGTTAGAGATAATAATGGGTTAGGGGTAAAACATTTCTGAAATGAGGTGTGTGTGTGTGTGTGTGTGTGTGTGTGTGTATGTGTGTCATGTGTTCGTAAGAAGAGGGTTTAATCTTATAATACACTTTCCTAGTTCTCTCACTCTTTAAAAAACACACATGTAACACAACAAACAAACAAACAAAACATTCAGGACCCCAAGAGCTCCTGTAAATTCATTCTGGACCAAGGCTTTATAGATATGAAAATAGGAGCCCAGGTATGAAATTACATGTAAGAAAGAATGACATTTTTGTACTTTTCCCTTTGGGACACTAAATTTTGAGCTCAAAATTTAAGGCATTTTATTGTAATCTTTCAGAAGACTTTCCTCCCTCCCTCTTTCTTTTTCCTTTTCCTCTCTCTCCCTTTCCTACTCCTCCCTCCCTTCCTCTCTTTCTCTTCCCATTTTTCTTCTCTTCCCCCTCCCCTCTTTGCCTCTCTATTTTTTTTTCACATTTCACATTAACATCCAATAACCAGTTCTGTTTGATTACAATCAATTATACAATCATAATACAAGCAATGATAATAGCTGCCCATATTTTTAAATCACGTTAGATTTTGCCAAACACATCAAAACAATCCTGGCATAAAGAGTGAAAATATCTTTTAAAAATCCCCAGTCTATAAGATTAAAGATGTGACTTCCTCACCCATCGTAGGTCAAAGGTAGGACTTTGCTAAAAAATTTTTTACTATTTTTAGGTAGCAAATGAAGGAAGAAGGAAGACAAAAAAAATGCTTCACACATCTTACTCTCCTACAACTATTTTTTTTTTCAAATTAAATTGGCTTGTTACATTTTGGGTGCCACTTTACTTTGTTCTAAGGGTTAAAAACAAGCAATTTGAGGTAAGTATAATTGAAATTAATCACAGCTCCAGGAACTGACTTTTTTGTTTTGCATCCCATTTCTAAATGAATATAAATAATTTTTTCAATGAATAACACCTTGCACAAATCTAAAATTCTTTTGGCCAAATTTTTATTTTTAATTGGATCAAAACTGGGAGAAAAGAATAATAAAAGTTATATTGTTTTTATATTGGCAATCTTACTTTCTCTTTCTTAAAATAAAGGGTTTTTTTGAGATCTAAAGCTATTCTGTGTATTAAGTCAAAAAAAAGAAATCCTGCCCCTAAACTTTTATTTCTCCTGTGGTTTCCCTCCTTCAAGTTTATATTGTTACCTCTGAAACAATGGAATTTAGAAAGAATAATTCCAAGGTCAGTTCAGTCAGGCTGATAATTACTTCCATTGTTGCAGAGAAAATCTGAGATCCAGACTCAGGCTGTCTGTTTTTCGTTTTAACTTTTCAGGAGTAGCATAAAAATCTAAGTCAAGGGATTGAAGCCCCACCTCTGATATATACTGACTGGGTGACCTTGGGCATGTCATGAAACTTCCTAGGCCTTCAGATAATGAAGACTATAATAACAGAAAATTTGCAACGAGAGCTTCTGTAGCATTTTCTTACATAGATGACATTGTAAGTCTGGACCAAAACAACATCAAGAACGACAACAAAACTTTTCCCTTGAAATGCAGTTGTCTGGACCCTTAGAAACAGTGATATTACTGATAGATACTGCTATTTGGTACCTAAGTCTATTCCTGATTGCATGGCTTGAAGGGCTCCTCCCTCCCCTTTTTAGCATTATATTCTATCTTGTTCTTGACTTGTCAGTAGTAATCTATAATTTATGGAAAGGAAATTTAGATAGTGGCATATTTGCCACCAACTAGGGTCATTATGTCTAAAAAATGTAAGGTAAATCTTCCTTGCTCTTGTCTTCCCCCAAAACCCCAACTCACTTGAAAGCTGCTGGTATATCATTTTCCCTGGTAATAACATATTTCAGAATAGTAAGATTTTTCTAAATTATGTAGAAAGACAACTTAAAAGTAATCATATTCTCTTTGGAATATAAACACTGACAGATTTTGATCCTAAGCCTAGACAGAACATACAAACAGTAGGTAACCTGCATGTACAGGTTATGTCTTCTGTGTATTAATGGGCTGGTGATATATTCTGGGTCTACAGATAAGCTTGGAAGTGATACGTTTGCCAACATGAATCAGCACTTAGGAAAAGCACATGGGGATAGTCTATCTGTATATGAATTCAAATGTTGTGACAGGAAACATGATGGAAATGTCAACAGAATATGTAATTAACATGGTTCTAGGATGGGATCTGTATACAGCGAGGTGATTTCAATTGCTTGGATATGTTATGATAAAAAAATGTCGATCATAAGAGAGCTAAAACATGTGATCAAATGATTATTTATGCTTTACAAACATATGCATTGGTTTTTTGTGTGTTTGATTTGTTGTGTTGTTTTTAGCAGTGAAGGAGGCTGAATCCAAATTAAGCTTTTAGGGCAGCGTGTGGATAGTGTTATGGTGATTTTTTTCTGCAATACTCATAGCTACAGAACTATGGGGATAACTTTGCCTGTCTTTCCAAGTCAATTCCAGGCAAATAAATAAAATTAGTAGCTATCTCCTTGTTCGCTGGCTGGGAAGGCAGCCCAGCCACAGATGTCAAAATGACACTTTTGTACCTTTATAGCAGTGTGGATTATAACTATACTCAGTACCATTCCTATTAGAATGGGGATTATAACTATACTCAGTACCCCTCCTATTAGAATGTGGATTATAACTGTACTCAGTTACCACTACTATTAGAATGTGGATTATAACTATACTCAGTAACCACTACTATTAGAATGGGGATTATAACTATACTCAGTAGCCCTCCTATTAGAATGTGGATTATAACTATACTTAGTACCACTAGTATTAGAATGGGGATTATAACTATACTCAGTTACCACTTCTTGTGGTTAGAATGGGGTCAGAATTTTGAATGGAAAGCCCATTTTTCAGGAGCATGGCATTGATCCTTGTTGAAATTTAGTCTTCTCTGTCTCAGTAGGGGATATATTTTTGTAGTATTGCTATTCATAGTCTTGTTCCTCAGTACAATTATGCCAGGGATCTTAGAGGGTTTCTCTCCTGCCTCAGTGTAAGTAATTATTATTTATTATCTCATTTGATTTTCACAATAAAGTATTTGGGTTTTGAGCTATTTAAGACACAGGAAGCTACTAGATTATCACTGAAGTCATATGGCATTGATGGAAGAACTCATTCCTGAAATAGATGCATGTGGATTTGATCAACAAGCTCTTATCAAGCCTGTATTATGTGTCAGGCACTGGAGATGGGAACAACAAAATAAAACCATTCCTGTCTTCAAGAAGATTCCACTCTATCATATTACTTTCAGTATGAAATGGGCATCTCCTTTGGGACTGACAATTAAGATCCAGGGCATGCAAGTATCTCTGTGGATCTATTTTTACTCTCACTCAGCATACTTTGGAAAAACACCTTTAAGAGGTTTTAGAAATGTCATTTTTAGGTAGGGTGAAGGGGCTTCTTTTCACAGGAACAGAGAGCTTAAAAAATGGAGCCAGTCCGACTAGCAGAGTTGAACAAATCTTTTTAAAGGAACTTAACCCCTTCATCTTCTGACTTTAAATGTGAAGGAAAGACATGTACAGATCACAGAATTTCAAAGGTGAAAGGAACCTTAGAATCCATAAGAAGAAAAAAATGTACAAGGACATAAAGCAAAATGAATTCCATTCCCAGGGAAGGGTTCATGTTTTTCTTTTTATTTCCAGTTCGTAGTATAGTGCCACACACATAGTAAACACTTAATAAATGCTTGTTGAATGGCTAATTAACTGTAAACACTTTAGCTCTTTCATCTGCAGAGGTGAATGAAGAGATGGTAAGAGAGTTGAGCCCTAGAAGCTCTTGCCAAATTTCTCACAAACTCCTTAATATTCACTAATCCATCATAGCACACAGAACATGAAGATATGTACCACTTGAGATATGACAATCAGCCATCTAATTGACATCCTCACCCTAGATATCCAAAAGGATTTAGTCTTCTTCAGAAGAATTTGGCTGGCACCCGAGTGTTAACCAAAGTAATCAGAATCATTGAGGACAAAACAA
The DNA here is from genome assembly GCF_900497805.2 of Vombatus ursinus. Classification (NCBI taxonomy): domain Eukaryota; kingdom Metazoa; phylum Chordata; class Mammalia; order Diprotodontia; family Vombatidae; genus Vombatus; species Vombatus ursinus. Next base: position 3,218,936 of record NW_020954581.1, read on the forward strand.
GGCTTTTTTTTTTTTTTTTTTTGAGGCAGGGGAGGGCCGGGGATGTAGCATTTGAGTAACTGGTGAATATACTAGGTAATGTTGTTGTACCTCCCTATTCCTGTAAATCATACATACTTGGTCAACCCCCAGTCAATCAGAAATCAACAAAACAAGTTTCTCAAGATTCTGTAATTTTTCTTTTCCTCTTATGACTATAAAAATAAGCTGTGTAGCTTTGTCTTTGGTTTGTCTTTGGTTCTTGAGAGGCCATCGACCCATTTATTGGTCATTGCTAGCATTACTAATCAATTGAATTTTGCTTAGAATCTAGACTCAAAATTTCAAACATGACAATTAGCAACCCAGATGGGACCAAGGGATAGATTCTGTCCCTCCACTATGATCCACTCTGAGGAATCTCCCCAAGAGAGTTCCAGTGAGGATTTTACACCAAGAGACTTCTTTGAGGAGGGCTGCTGTGAACGGTCAAACTCCCCTCAGTCCCAAATCCAAATTCTTCCAAGCAAAGGTTAAACCCCTATTTTGTTAGGGAAGATTCAATTCTTTCCCCCTTTGTAGGGAAAAGACCTCTTGATACAATAGATAAGGGAAGACCTTTTTCAGGTGATAGGTACTTTTAATTTCAATTTTTCCTTGTGTGCACAGTTCAGCAAAGACAGAATCTTAATCTGTTCTTCCATCTAGCAGGGACTGAACTTTGACTTCTTTAGTAAAAGGTAGGGAGGAAGACTTTGCTAAGTGTTTCTGTGTATGTATGTTTTGGGTATAGTAAACTAATTTTCCTCAGGATATTTTGGAAATTAGAATGACATCTTGAATGGGGGAATCTAATTGGCAAGATAGAGATCCCATGTACCAAATATGAGAATCTCTTCTGGATATAGGATACTCCTCGATACAGACAGCAGAACTCCTTCTTAATCAAACAGAATGACCTTAGCCACAGGATGAGACATTTCTCTTGTAGGTGTGGGAAGCCATATTATAGTTTGAAAATTCATTTGTGGAAGTAGGTAAGATCCTCCCTCTAGAGACCCTAGAGAGATTTAAAGTTTCCTTTACATCTGTTCTGGTTTATTCTGATGTTCTATTTTGTCCTTATTTTCTAATTTGAGTTATATATTTAGTGTGGTTACTCATATATGTCTATGTCCTTTCTTTGGTAACACCTTAGATGACAGAATTTGACTCATAGATAGTAGATTCTTTGTCCTAAGTAGGCAAGGCCTCATACAACTAGTAGGATCTTTGTTGTTTGCAGAACTACAGCTAGGGAAAGAGAGTAAAATCTTTTTAAAAGCAAAAAAGACTTTTTACAGGCAGAACAATTTATCTTGCAATTAGAAAAATCCCTGAAATTCCTAGACTAGGAACTTAACAAAAAAGGCCTTGTCTGTGATTTTTAACTCCTTAAAAGGTATAGACATTGCCTCTGAAGTTGATTGGCAACAAATAGGAAAGTCTCTGTAGCGCAAAGATAGCTCTAACTATTGGAAAATAAAGCTTGCTACTAAAGTATTAGGCAAATTATAAAATTATGGGGAATGCTGATAGCATCTATGTTGAAAACCTCTGAGAAAGTTATTAAAATCATGGGACCAGGGGAAACTCTCAGTTCAACTGGGAATGACAAAGAAATATGCCGTCAAATTGTGTGAAACCTGGTCTAAAACTGCAAGAGATTTGGCTGATAAACTATTTTGGCCTTGATATGGTACTTTTGATTACTGTACATTGAAAAAATTGAGAACAGTCAATGAAGAGCCTTAGGCTGGCCAAATGGACTATTGGTTTTGTTGGGCTGATTTGTCAGATGGTCTATTCCTACCACCTCAAAAGAAACCCTCTCTTACACCACCTCCTACCTACTCCAATTCCAAAAAGGAGGAACTTGCTACCAGTATCCCTTCTGGGAAGAACTGGTACTCTACAATATGACAGGAGGTCTGTTGTCTTTAAGAATTCATCAGCGTTCGTCCATCTGATCTTTCTGCATGGAGGAGAGACACTCCTAAATCCGATGAGGACCCTGCAGCTGTTAACACTCAATTTCAAACTGTTTTTAGAAGTTATAATCTCACTTGTAGAAATGTTATTGATTTAATGGAAACCTTTTCTCCTTTGGAGAAAAGACCACTTATTACAGAATGACCCATCAGGAAACCAGGATTTACATACCATAAATGCTTACATTATTCCTAGATACCCTGTAGCACCCAACCCTGCCATAAATGTCTTTTCTGCTCCTTGTGAGGCTACCTGCTTTACTGTGATAGATTTGTGCTCAGCCTTCTTTAGTATTTCCATTCATCCAGATACCCAATACCCATTTGCCTTTACCTGGAAAAAGATATAGTGGATGTGGATATGCCTGCCACAAGGGTATATAGTGAGTCCTGCCTTGTTCTCTCAAGTTCTATAGCAAGACTTAGCTTTCATCACTTTTGAAGGTTCCACCTTGGTTCAGTACGTTGATGACCTCGTACCAGCTGTACCCAGTATTGACATTTGTCAGAAGGACAGCCATCACCTTTTTCTCCAGCTTCTCTAGAGAAGAATCTTCAAATTACAAGTGCAGTGGTGCCTTCCTCAGGTAGAGTGTCTGGGTTTCATTGTCTCCCAGGATTTGCACCGTTCTTCTAAGATGTGTGCAAGTCATTCAGCAGCTGTCAGTTCCAAAGACTGACAAATAGCTTAGTGCCATCTTCGGTGTAGCCAGATATTGTTGAAGGCGGATTCTATCTTTTGGTGAGACTATTAAGCCATTAATTGCTCTAACCAAAGCCTGTTCCAGAGCTCTCACAGCTTGACCGTGAATGTCTAATTGCCCTTGTCACCCTCATGAAGGCTTTGCTCTCAGCTCTGGCACTTGGACATCCAGATTACAGTAATTCTTTTTCTCTTTTTGTGCAAAAGTGAGTGGCATCTGTGGTGCTCACCCAGCACCACGGATCCTCTCTTCACCCTTTACTTCTCTCATTACTCCTCTCAGATTCAGTAGCTGTAAGGGCTCTACCCTGCTTGACAGTGATGATGGCAACTTTCCTTTTCCTTGATAATTTCTTGAAAAATGCTGTCCAGGCTCTTTTATTGATCGTGGCTTTCAGGAGTCCAATAATTCTTAAATTATCTCTCTTGGATCTAATTTCCAGGTCAGTTGTTTTTCCAGTGATACTTTTACATATTCCTCTATTTTTTCATTCTTTTGATTTTGTTTGACTGATTCTTGATTTTTCATAGAGACATTAGCTTTCACTTGCCCAGTTCTAATTTTTAATGAATTATTTTTTTCAGTTAGCTTTTGTACCTCCTTTCTCATTTTGCCGGCTGTACTTTTTAAAGAATTGTTTTCCTCAGTCAATTTCTGACCTTCCTTTTCCAAGTTGTTGACTCTCTCTTGCATACTCCTCATTTCATTTCCCAATTTCTCTTCTACCTCTCTTATTTAACTTTTAAAGCCTTCTTGAGCTCTTCCAAGAGGGCTTTTTGGTTGAGACCAATTCATATTTCCCTTTGAGGTTTCAGATGTTGATATATTGACAGTATTGTCCTCTTCTGAGTTTGTGTTTTGATCTTCCTGTCTCCATAGTAACTTTCTATGGTTAATGTTCATTTGCTTCTTGCTCATTCTGGGGTCTATTTCATGGCTTTTAAAGTTGAACTCGCTTGCTGGAGCACAGGGGACATTGTCCTAAGCTTCTTGTGCTGGGGGCCAGGGGCCTAGTCACTGGTTTTGTGTGCTGGAGCCTCAGTTGCTGGTAACTGGAGGCTGGAGGGGTCTGGCAGCTTACCTGGTGCTGAACTGGGATCCTAGTTGGGGTGTCTGGCATATGCTGAGACCAGGTGGGGATTTTTCTGCATTTCCTTGGGGTTACACTGAAGCACATGGAGGTCTGGCCCCTGGAGGATGCATATTTGCCCTGGGTTACACTGAAGCACACAAAGGTCTGGCAGGCAGAAGATGCCCGACTGCCCTGGGCTGTACCAAAGCATGCGAAGGTCTGGCCACTAGAGGACACCTGCCCGCCCAGTACAGTGCCCATTGAGGCTCTTTTGTTGAGACATTGCACTCAAGCCTTTTCTGATCAGACTTGCTAAGTATGAAGTGACTTTGTTGGGCAAAGAAAATGTGACTCTAAAGCAGTGTTCTATCCTGAATCCAGCTACTTTGCTCCCTGATCTACCTACTTAAGGTTGGCAGAAACTCTATGACTGCGCCACTATTGTGGACAGGACTGAGAAACCCCATGATGACCTTTCTGACACCCTCTTGCAGGATTCTGACCTAGTCCTGTACACTGATGGTTCCTCCTTGATGAGGTATGGTATTCAACACACAGGAGTAACTAGGCTTTCCAGAAGATATCGTGTAGTCAGCCTCTCTGCTATCTGACCTCAGCATCCAAGCAGCCAAACTAATCACACTCACACAAGCCTGCTGTCTTTCTGAGAGACAGAGTATTAATATCTATATCGACTCTTAACATGCCTTCAGAATCTGTCATACCATTTGTATGCTGTGGCTACGTTTATATGCTGAGGATTTCTAACTTCCTTGTGTTAAGGTCATTGATAATGCTGATTTCATCAAAGATCTTCTTTCTACTCTCTGACTACCCAAGGCACTAGCCATTTTCCTCTGCTCTGCTCATATGAATGGCACCAGCTCTGTCTCATGAATGAATGACCGAACAGACAATGCCAATGTGTTACACCTCTCTACACCCAGAAGTAAGGATTTCTCTCTTCCCCTTGATGACATAGACTCAGTCTACAATGATGTGGAAGTCAAGAAATGGAAATATTGGTATGTAAGGCAAACAGGTTTCTGGGGTCTGGGTGACTGCAGGAGCTAAGCCACTCTTCCCTGGGGACTTCTATCACCAGGTATGGCTCTTTATTCATAAGGGTGCCACTTTGGCACTCAGGGAATATTAGACACATAGAATGTTCTTGGGTCACCCCTGGTGTCACATACTCTGTTGCAATTCATGTTTGTTCTTCTTGCCTTACTTGTCAGACATTTAACCAACATCCTTCTGAGCAGTAGCTTTTGGTGGTACCCTCTAGCTCACACCTTGTTTGAGCATTTGCAAATTGACTTCATTTGTATGGCAAAACTGATCATTATAAAATTTGCCTTGTTATTGTTGATCTGCTTACATGATGCCTTGAGGCTTTCCCTGGCTCTAAAGCATAGCAGATTTTGTTGCAAAAATTCTTTTGGAAGAAATTATTCCTTGCTTTGGCCAGTGTACTCACATCAGCTCTGATATGGGGACTCACTCCACCTATTAGGTCTTGTCCCAAGTTTACTCCTGTCTAGTTGTTGTTCACATCTGACCTTGTGACCCTCTATGGGGTTTTCTTGGCAAAGATACTGGAGTGGTTTGACATTTCCTTCTCCAGTTCATTTTATGGGTGAAGAAACTGAAGCAAACAGAGTTAAGTGACTTGCTCAGAGTCATGCAGCTAATAAGTATCTGGGGCTGGATTTGAGCTCAGGTCCTCTTGACTACAGGCCCAGTGCTCTGTCTACTGTACCACCTAACTTCCTAGCACTCCTCTCCAGGAGTGTCCCCAAAATCTCATACTTCTATCACCCTCACAGGTCAGATCAGGTTGAGCATATGAACAAGGAACTTACAACCATAATGGGCAGACTTCCTCCTGAAACCCACCTTAAGCAGACTGATATTCTCCTTCTTGCAAAGGCAAAGCCTGTCCCCAGTATATTCATCATTGCTGGGAGGAGATGCCTGTCTTTCTTCCTATTTATGAAAATTGCCAAATAGATGGAAAGAACTCAATGAAACGGGAGCAAAAGCATATACTGCATCTTCACACTTTTCACTGCACAATTTTCATCCTGGTGATAATGGCTACACCACTGGAAGTTCTCAGTGGGCTGCACTGGTGGAACTCGACCAAGCCTGGCAAGGCCCATTTCAGGTGCTGACCAGCACCCTGACCATGAGCAGGGTCAGAGGAGAGGATGGTAGATACTCAGTTCACATGCAAAGCCTGCTCCTGGTTAGGTTAAGGACACTTAGATTTATATGAGAATAGATTTTATGCTGTGATACATAATGATCTCTTTGATTTCTCTTACAGTATGAGTGCTATCTTGTGCATCTACTTCACCGAGGAGATGCATTAACTCCTTTGATGAGGGAGAAACCAAATGCCCAGAGAGAATGGAAAATTTTTGCTGCACTATTTGTATTAAGCCTTGCACTTTTTGACATTGTAATGTGTAGGATGGGTAGAACAGGCCCGGGACCCCAAGCCACTCTCTTTCAAGTTCACCTTTTAGTTTTGCTGTTACTACCTATTGTTCTTCTGGGCTTTCAGCCAATGCCTGGGGTGTATGATTGTGGCAGAGCAGAGGCTTTCACAGGAGCCAAACTGGCACTTGCATAGAAGTCAGCCAAAGTAGTAGTTTTATGGTTCTTGCAGGTAGTAATATAAAGATATCTGTTCAAATCCAGCCTCCGGGTCAAAGTAAAGATCATGGCAGCAATAAGCCACCACAAGATGGAAATGTAGGGCTAGTCTACATAGCTGGAAATTCCCCCCCAGATGCGACATAATAATAACAACACACATAGCAGCTCAATTGCAAAAGGAGGAGTTTTTTGGTGGCTAAATTACACTGATAAGACAGGGGCATTTGATTGGAGTAACTATACAAACCATCGGTGGTTTAATGGTGGCTGGGAGAACAAAACTAACCTTCCCTCAGGCAGCAAGATCCATCCCTATACCATCAAGTGCTGAGATCCTCATCCTTTTGGGATAACCTGGTGAAAGGTTGGATACTTACTGTAGTCATTATCTTACTAATAATGTTATTCTGTAATCATATGGGCATGCAAACCTCCCTCTTGTTGCATAGTAATAATCTTAGCAATGCTGCCCATAGCTCTTTCCTCCTCAGCTCAGACTTCTTTTGATATGTGGCAAAGTTACAATTCAATCATTGATTCTCATAGTGAGATGGGATGATCTTTATATAATGCAAAAGTCCTTGGGCCCTGTGGATGTTGGGCGTATCAACAGCTCCATCAAGCCACCCTGATCCATGGCAAATCATTCCTGTTCAACTATATGAAACTATACCAGAGATTGGCCAAGGAAATAACAGTCCAGTTTTTCAGGACCCTTTACACCCTTTGTCTTTGCTAAGTACAAGGCTAATACTACTAAGGAGTCTGGCTAACCGGACAGTCCAACCTCTCAGCAACACTCTGATCCAATCCTTAGTCCAAGGAACCATGAAATATATGAAAATGGAATACCATCACTCCACCCAGGCAAACCTCTGCCAGCATTTCCTCTCTATGTTAAGAGAAGTGAGACTGAAAATAGATGGATAGATTTTAGAAATGATATAATTTGTAATCTTACTATTCCTGTCCTTTAGATTAACAAAGCAGAATCATTTATGTGTGATAAAGGCTGCTTTTTTACTTCCAGGAATGATTCTCATCCTAGAAAACTTTCCTTTATAACCCTTACTTATAATAATAGTACCGCTTTTAGCAACAATGATACAGAATTTGCAGAATTATCATGAGAGTTAGTGACTCCAGCTCATTTTTTTTTATCTGTGCTGGTTTAGCCTTTTCTTCTCTTCCCCCTGAGTAGGGAACATGGGACATGTGGAATAACCTATCCAATTCTACCAGTTTCAATCTATAACAATTCTATGGGTGTAATAGGCAAGGGTGAAACTGGAAATTTAGGAGCCTGGTGGCATAGGCATCTGAAAAGATCACCCACCACAAACCCTGCAGTTGAATCTGCTCTTGGACAGAGAGTTCTCTGGGCTCTGTTCTCAAACATTGAGATGACTTCCATCATCAGATATATTAGAAATATTTCTGCAGAAATTGAGCTACTTTCCCAGGCTACAACCAAAGCTATTGGTAAAACATCAAGCACACTCCTCTCCTTTCAGATAGAGTTTAGCTTGTTAGCAGAAATGGTTTTCCAACATCGATTGGTACTAGATCTTCTCACTGCTGTGATAGAAGGGACCTATACTGTTATTAGCCAATTTGACCAATGCTGCTGTTCCTGCATTAATAGATTAGGCGAGATTATCATCACAAAAAATCATGGTCAATACTCAACCTATTGCAAGTGGGACTTGTGTATCAGCGTCTGGTTCTGGCTTATGGTGTGATCTCTCTTCTTGGTTTTCTTGGATAGGGTTTGGTTTATTGGAGGATTTTTTTTAGCATTCTGGTAAAATGAACTCCTCTTGATCTGGGTTATATACTCTTAACCCGAATCTATATGAATTATTGCTGTTGCCTTTGTAATGTATTCTTCACTAAAATGACTCCTACAAAAATTATGGATGTGGTTCCTCCTGAATTGCCCTATGTCTCATGCTTTAGGATTATAGTTAATTTTACAGTTAGAAGTTTTAGGATTATGTCTCATTTTTTTGCCAAGTGCTTCTATAATAACCTTTTAGTCATGATAAGGTAATTTGAGTTAACTATTTGAGTCTCCCCACTCTCCTAGAAGGGACATGAAACTATATTCCTGTTTGAAGACACTTCCAGGAACTTCCAACCAACCATGAGATCTTCAACCTCCAACCCCAACTGCGTCTCTTCATCTTATCCAGTAGAGAACCTATCTCCTGAACCTCATGAGACTCCCGAGACTTCATCTTCAAACTATCAACCATTTAAACCTTAAATCATTCTGAGATGTGCTATTGGTGGGGACATTGCCTTTGGCTTTCATTATGGAGCTGTTATCAATGTCATCTGTAAAGTCTTTTCTTAGAAGAGAACATTGGGGGAAAAACCATACTTTTGTGTTAAAAAAAAATAATAATTGCATGATCAATAGAGTTGGTAGGAGAACCTGTTTGGCATGTTGCCTTAAGAAATGTTTTCAGACTGGTATGGATATAAGTAAGAGAATTAGACTGGGAACACCACTGAATACTTTAGATGAAGACCAATCCCTGACCTTAGAAGTTGAGGTTTGGGGGACCTTTGCTACTTTATTACAAGTGTTCAAAGACCCACTAGAAATTGGACAACTGACTCTAACTATATAGAGTCAAGTAGACCTTTTAGGAAATTGGTCACAAAAATATGGAACCAATCGAAGGAATTTAATAGTTTACTTAAGTGATCCGTGAGGAATTGACTTCTTCGAGGATCAAAGGGGGGAAATGAAAGAAACAATTCTTAATTAAGTTAGTATTGATCAACCTGTTGATTTAGCTTATAAGACCTAATTCAGATGACTTTTAGATTAAGATATAGTTATAGATGT
>NW_020954581.1:3228257-3235522 GCF_900497805.2 Vombatus ursinus
CTAGCTCCGTAACTCCATGATATCAGTTGTAACTGGTGTAATGTTATAGCCAATCAGATAGTATATTAGCAATCCCTTTGGCTTTGTGTCATGTGAATATGGGCTAGGTATGCTACCTTAAAACTCTTTAACAAGGTAGAGTCAAGTATGGATCCCTTGTGCACACCATTGGAGACCTCTTTCAATGTTAATATTGAGCCATTAATACTATTCTTTATGAGAGTAGTCACTGAACTACTTCCAAATCCACCAAATAAGTTATTGTGTAGTAGTTCATAAAACTCCCTTTTAAATAAGAATAGCATGAGAGACTTTGTCAAATGTTTTGCTAAAATTAGGTGAACTCTATCCCTGTTCCATTAGTCTATTAATACTGTTTTTAGCAAAGGAAAGAAAGAAAATGAAGTTAGTCTGGCATGACCTGTTCTGAATGATTAATTATCCCTTTGGTGATTATCTCCAAATTATGTTGTATTTATCTTGTTTATACATAGTTGTTTGCATTAGTCTGAAAATAAGTACTACTTTCTTGCCTTTCTGTCCCCAGTACTTAGCACAGTATATAGTATATATACTATATATATAGTAGGAGCTTAATAAATGCTTATTGACTGACTAACTGCCTGGGTAAAGCCCATTGGTTCTTTATGATCAATGCTTTCTTTTCCAGATGATCATTAAACATCCCTTTAAATAAGATGTTTTACAATCTATGCATTGGAAGTATATACTACCTGCACCATCCCTTCCTCCGTCCCCTGCCCCCTCAAATTGGGTAGCTCCTTTTTCTAGGGCCTTCATTTTAGGGGGATGCTCAGGCCAACTGTGTTTTATTCTTCTCCAGGTTGGGCTTTGGACTTTCTCTGCCATGTCCCTAAACCAGGTACCTTCACCCCATCCTTTCCAAGTTTCTTTTACATGCTGTCTTCCTCCATTAGAATGTAAATGCCTTGAGAGCAGGGACTGTCTCTCAACTTGTACTTGAATTCCCAGTACTTAGCACAGTGTCTGGCACATAGAAAGTGTTTAATAAATTTGTATTGACTGACAGTTGCTCAGAATAGGAACTGAGCTCACCTCCCCATAGTTTGCAGACTCCATTTTTTTTTTTGGAAAAAATTAATGTCATGTATCTGCTAATCCTATGAGATCACTATCTCTCTTGATTATCTACTGGCCACTGAGTGGCTCAACAATGCTACCTGCCTATTAATTCAGTACCCAAAGATATCATTCATAATGACCTAGTGACATGAACTCGTCAAGGGCAGCTAGATACTCTCTTACTTGCCTTGTGAATCAACTCCTTGTTAGCTCTGTTTCTTCTTTCCTTTTCATTTGAAAGATTATTCTCCTTGACAGAAAAAAGAGACAGAAAGTAAGCAAGTACACCTTTGCCTTCTATTGATGATGGGTTATCCCAGCTCTGTCCTTCTTAATAATTTGCCCTCTCTCTTCTCTTTCCCTCACTTCCCTTAGAAAAGAAAAAACAACAATAAAAACTCAACCTTTTGCAATGCCAAGAGAATTCCTTGTCAGCCTCAACTCAGAAGGTCTTGGACTCCTGCCTTACACTATTCTTAGTGGACAGTGTCTCACTTTTACATGCACCCTTCATCACCTGCCCTTGCTTCCAAAACTAAATTGTTTGATGAGTTCTTTGTGAACCTTCATTTACCTCAAGGTATCTCTGTCTTTTCCTTCTTATGGTCTTTAGAATTATCTTCTTTCTTTAGGCAGCTAGAGGGTGTAGTAGATACCTATGTTCTGGCCTTGGATTCTGGAAGACTTGAATTCAAATTTTACACCAAGCAACCAGTTAACATATATTAAATGCCTATTGTGTGCCAGGCACTGTGCTAAGTGTAGGGGATACAAAAAGAGACAAAATACAGTCCCTGCCGTCAAGGAACTTACAACGTAATAGAAGAGATAACACATAAACAAATATATACAAAGCAAACTATGTACAGAATAAATAAGAAACAATTAATAAAAAGGAGAAAATGGAAGGCTTCCTGTGTAAGGTAGAATTTTAGCTGGCATTTAAAGAAACCCAGGGAGGTCAGTAGTTGGATTGAAAGAGAAAGTGTTTTCCAGGTCAGGGGGACAGCCAGAGAAAATGCCTGGAGCCTCAATCACTTTCTGGTTGCATGACCCAGGGAAAGTCACTTCTCTATGCCTCAGTTTCCTCATCTGCAGAACGGAGATAATCACAGCACCTACCTAATAAGGTGGTTGTGAAGATCAAATAAGATGATATGTGCAAAGTACTTTATAAATCCTAAAGAACTTTATAAATTAGTCATTTAACATTTATTACAAGCCTACTGTGTACCAGGCACTATGCTAAACTCTGGGTATGCAAAGATAGACAAAAATAGTTCCTGCTCTGAAAGAGATTCCAGTCTAATAGGGAAGAAAACATGCAAACAAATAAGATAAGACAGGATAAATTGAGGGCACCCTTAGAGGGAAGGCACCAAGATTAAGGAGGATTAGGAAAGTCTTCTTGCAGAAGATGAGGCTTCTGCTGATTCTTAAAGGAAACCAGAGAAGTCAGGAGGCAGAGATGAGGAGCGGGAGTGATCCAGGCTCAGGAGACAGCTGGTGAAAATGCCTTTAGTTGGGAATGTTTTGCATAAGGAACAACCAGGAGGCCAATGTCACTATAGCATGGAGTGTATAGAGGCGAGTAAGGTGTAAAGAAGACTAGAAAAGTAGGAAGGGCCAAGTGTAGAGGATCATATATTTGTGCCTGTAGGTAATAGGGAGTCATGGGGATTTTTTGAATGAGGAAGTGACATGGTCCTATCCATACTTAAGGAAATCAATTTCTCAAGTGAGTAGAAGTTGGACTGGAGTGTTAAGAGAGAAGGTAGAGAGACCAGCCAGCAGGCTCTTGTGATAGTCGAGGTGTGTGAGGATGAGGGCCAGCACCCCAGAGCTAGTGGTGTCAGAGCAGGAAAGGGGGCATAGGTGAAAGACATGAAGAAGGTAGAAATAATAGGAATTGACAGCTGATTGGATAACAGGAGTGAGGGTGAGGAGGCCAAGGATTGACACCGAGGTTGTGAACCTGGGTCACTGGGAGGATGGTGGCAACAATAAAAGGAAGAGGGGAAGGGTTTGGGGGGAAAGATATTAAGCTCAGCTTCGGATATGTGGAGTTTAAGAAGTCTACAATATATCCAGTTAATGATGTTAGCTATTATTAAAATGTTAGCTTTAGACCTTTTGAAATTTGTTCTCAGCAAATCAAGGGTGTACTTCAGACTATGTTTAACTTTCTAAATCTTGAAGTTGGAGTGATCACTTTCTTCTCAAGGTTCCTATCTTTTCTACCCCATCCCTCCCTACAGATGAGGAATCTCACAATCAGAGTAGTGAAGGAAATTGCCCAAGATCACTCAGGCAGTAAACAGGAGAGTCAGGATTTGAACCCAGGGCCATGGACTGCAAATGCAATGCTCTTTCTTCCATGGTACACTACCCATAGGCTGTAAGACTGGTGAAGAATGTCCCAGCGCTACTGTTGATTCCTGTGACTGCATTTCTCAGTTTTTTGTTTCTAAAAAGGAAATATGCTTGAGCAGCTTAGCAGATCTACCTTAGCAATTCTCATATGTACAGGTCTACAGCTTTGCCTGGCAGATTTCCAAGCCAATTGGTGCTGCCACACTCTGTGTCTTGCTGTGTTTTGCTTTCTGGAGAAAGAGGAGAGACTCCCCTTCTTCCCCAATCTTTTATTGCCCTTGAGGATCTGGGGAAATAAATGGAAAAGGCTTGCTTTATGGAACTAGGATTAAACAAGGCTTTTAAAAGCACCTATTAGAGGCAGCTAGGTGGCGCAGTGGATAGAGCACCAGCCCTGACATCAGGAGGACCTGAGTTCAAATGTGGACTCAGACGAAACACTTGGCACTTACTAGCTGTGTGACCCTGGGCAAGTCACTTAACCCCAATTGCCTTAAAAAAAATAAAAAAAAATAAAAGCACCTATTATGGGTCTGGCATTGTGGTAAGCCCTATCCCTAGGGATACAAAGATGAAAGAGAAACTGTTCCTGTCCTCAGGGAACTTACATTCAAATGGGGAGACAAGTGTATGTCTATAGGCATATCCCAAAGGAAATAATGACTATGCATCACCCCGTGGTTTATTTGCCCCCAAACTGGAAAAGGACTTGGGGATGGGAATTAAGAAGTTAGGAGACTTGCATTCAGGCCTTCCTTCTGCTCTGTTCTAATCAGATGGATACAATGGAAAGAGCATTGGCTCTCAGGTTAGAGGACTTGAGTTCAAATTCCACCTCTCATACTTACCATGTATGTGACCTAAGGCAAACCCCTTAACCTCCTTGGATTCTGGTGTCCCCACCCACAAAATAAGGGGGTTCAGCTAGATTGCTTCCAGTTTCTTCAAGTTCTAGATCTGTGATCTGGAAAATGTTTTGGGGCAGGGCCTCTGTCAGACTCTGTCAGATCATTGGGATCTCAACATCCCATGATCAAGTACTCCATATTCTATGCCAGGAGCCTGATTCAGGGAACTTGGGTTCAGATTCTGCCCTTGACTCTTGCTATATATCCTGGGCAATGATCATTCTGAACTTCATTTTCCTTATCTGTGAAATGGAAACAATAATACCTTGAAGACCTACCTATTTTATTGTCCTGCTCAAATGAGATAAAGCACATGGGACATTTGCCCAACTTAAAAACCTTCATAAGTTGTTGTTGTTATATTTTAATCATTATTGCATGAAAGGTCTGTGATTTGTTTTTCCTGAGGCAATTAGGGTTAAGTGACTTGCCCAGCTAGTTGTGGCTTCTTCGGTAAGGTCTAGGAAACTCCCAGAATGGGAACTCCCCTTCCCCAAGGCAGATCAAAACCCATTAATGACTTAGAAGATAAATTGCTTGAGGCACAAATTGATAATAAAGGACCAGCTTCAGAGTCACATAGATAAAGTCAGAGGTGGAAACAAGACCCAGGTCTTTCTGGTGCCAAACCCCAAATTCTATCCATTACACCTTTCTGCCTCATTCTCTGTGGTGTGCTGATAAATGTTTAACAACCAAGCATGCAGGACACACTTTTAAATTTCATTGGCATTCCTAGCATTTTCTCCATCACTTTCTTAAGTCTAGACAATCAACAAACAGTAAGTCAGGCTCTGATTTTTGTGAACTTCTAAGGTGTAAATTCTCACAGTGAAAACGTAACAACAGGCTGTCTGTTTGGAGCTGGCTCCAACATGCCTCTACCTCATTTTTTTATTATTGTTGTTGTTATTTTCTTCCTGAGAAAATTAAAAAAAACCCCATTGGGATAGGATAATGATAATAGTGCTTACTTTGCTAAGTGCGTTACAATTATTACCTCATTTGATCCTTACAACAACCCTGAGAGGTAGGTGCTGTTATTATCCCCATTTTACAGATAAGGAAACTGAGGCAAAGAAGGGTTAAGTGATTTAACCAGGGTTATAAAGTGTCTGAGGCGGGATTTGAACTCAGGCCTTCCTGACCTGGTGCTTAATTCACTATACCACTTAGCTGCCCCTGAATCAAAAAGGTTTGGCAGCCTAGAACAGAGAACTTCCAAATCTCACCTTCTATACTCTTCCTAACTCATACTTGGTCTGTGTGTTGAAGCAGTCCTACCCCTTGGGTGATTAGCCCTTTGTTCTTCTCACTTAAACTCTATCTCAGTTTCCTCAACAGTAAAATGGAGATAATAATAGCACCTCCCTCACAGGGATGTTATGAGGACCAAGGGTGATATTTATCAAGAGCTTAGCTCATTGCCTTGCACATAGTAGGCACTTAATAAATGCTTGTTTCCTTCCCTTCCTTTTTCATTTGCCTGGAGTCAGCTTGGAGCAGGGAAACACTGTTGCTGTTGGGGGTCTAAGATAATGGTCTTGCTGTTGGGTGTGTACACAGAGAATAGAGTTGAGTGGGTAGTAAAGGATATTTGTATCTTTAGGAAATTCTGATCTTACGTAACTTGCATATTAAGATCATGTTCTCAATAATATGGAGGCAATGACAAAAAGTAACCCTTCTTTTGTTGGTAGATGGTAAAAGAGCAAAGATATATATATATATATATATATGTATATATATATATATATGTATATATATAAAATAGAAACTTGATGCCATTGGAGAGAAATCCATTAGCAAGTTTCTTTCTGATAAAAATTGTACTTAATGCAAAAAGTGATTTAATATAGTGTATGTGGTTACCACTTGAAAATGTTCCTGTCCAGTTCTTTCTTAGTTCAGGTGGATTGGTTTCCTTCGATAACAGATACTATAGGGTCTATTGTTAGAGCAAGACATGTAATTATTCCATAATGCTTGGAATGATTCTTTTTTGCTATTCTCCACTATCAGAAAATACACTGCTCTAGTGACATGTTACAAAAAAAATTATTCAATTTGTTGGAACTGTACAAAGCATCTGTGGTTATGGGGACCTATGGAGAATAGGCTACAACTGCATTCTTGGTGTAGCGTTCTATAATTAGTAGCAAATCAGAAATAAAGATCCCAAATGAACCTTTCGTCTATAGTAAGGATTCCTGGGTCCTACACAGCAGGTTTTCTGACTAGATATTGCTATTTTTCTAAAGTGTACAATTAGGTTTCAGGAGAAAATCTCATCCTACATGTACAATTGTGTGGGCAAGTGGTCATGAAGCCTTTATGTTGCTACTGCCTGCTTCTCACTACAAAGCCTCTGTTAATGAGACTACAGCATCCCAAGTCCAATGATCCAGAGATCTTCTTCAGTTAGGACCAACACACATCCAGATGGCTCAGCCCCACTAAATAAACACACAATTGTGCTTGAGGGAGAGAAAAACTTGATGGAGACTAGCAAGCACATGAATTATCAGAGAACTTTCTATCTCAGTACAAGTATACAAATCATCAAAATAACTGCAATATAATGAAAACAGAGTCGTTAACAATAACCTTAGTATATGAGACAGTTCTTCCTGAAAGGAGTATGACAATGGATTACCTCTCCAGAGCCAGGGTGGGTCTGCTTTGACACAGTCATTGATTTTCCAAGTCATAGCAGAGAGTTAGGGTGGCAGGGGGCAGGGAGATCAAAAAGATTTATTCTCATTACTGCTCCTCCTGACAGAAGAAAAAGATGAGAGACAGACTGACAGAGACAGAGAGGCAGAGAGAGAGAGAGAGTGCTAGAATATGAAACAAGACAGAGAAAAGGAGAGAGAGAGA
>NW_020954581.1:3235664-3256189 GCF_900497805.2 Vombatus ursinus
ATGGGGAGAGAAGGAGGGACATAAAGAAGAGGAGGAGAAATGAAAGTGAAGGGGGTGCCAAGGTGCCCCTGATCCTAGGACAAGAAAAAAGATGCCAAGACCGGGGCACTATTCCTTTCAGGAAGAAAAGAGTGAGGACAAGATGACAAGACCTCAGTTTATCTGTTTTTTTAAGTACCGATCAAATGAGGTCCTATGCTATAGCCCCCAGCTCTTGAAGAATGAAGGCTGTATTGTAAATTGTACCTTCTGTGTTCTTAGTTCAGAGGGCCAGTGGAGATGATGTCTCCTCTTTTTCAAGGTCTGAGTCACTTTGGAATCTAGGGAGTCCTCCCCAATTAACAACTGCAAGTCTTGTTCTCAAGCCAGTCAACATGATTCTATGAGACCCACCTATTGTTCTGCCCAGACATGATGTCATTATGACTCCCATTCCACAAAGATGGAAGATTACTTGGTGACAGCTGATTGTTACGCTCTTGCCAAGCAAGGTAGGCAGACAGGCATGTAGGCAGGCAAGTTCTTAGCCTGAAGACCTCTACCAGTGGTATTGATGGCAATCCACGAGTCAGGCAGTCAGTCAAAAAAGCATCTGTTAAGCATTCCTTATATGGCAGGCCCTCACAGTCCCTGCCTTCAAGGAGCTCACATTCTAATAGGAGAAGACAAGACATACATAATTATGTATATATAAATATATGGACATATGTAAAATATGTATATGTAACATACATAATTACATATATATAAAAGAATATAAAAGATATAAATAATGTATATGAAAAGTAATCTTATTGGGAAGGCACTAGGAGGAAGGTACTGAAAAGGCCTCTTAGAGAAAGTGAACGTTGATCCCAGTCTTGAAGGAAGTTACAGGTGAAGAGGGAGAGAAGAAGGGTAGCCAGTGACCAGGTACAGCGTCAGGAGGCAGAGAACAGCCTCCAACAGGCCGCATCCTACTAAGGTGATTCATTCCACTTTGGCAGAGTTTTAATCTTAGGGATATGTTCCTTACATCAAGCCCAAATGTGTTTCTTTGCAACTTCTGTTCTTTCTAGTCCCATCCCTGGCATCATGGAGAACACATCTGCCTCGTATTCATAACATTCCTTCTACCACTTAAAACCTTGTAAAGTCTCCTCTCTCGTCACCAGGCAAAACATCCCCAGTTCCCTCTTCTGGGATAATCTCTATTCCCCTCACCATCACAGTCACTTAAATAAACTTGAACTGAATACCCTTCCTAAAATGTGGCCCATTGGACTGACAAGTGAGGTATAATCAGGGCAGAATATGGGGAAGCAGTGGAGGACGTCGGCATGGATCATCGGGGACCCTGTGTCTCTTTCAAGCTATTGCCTTGCATTATTCTTGAACTTTTAAATGTTTTTTTTTTTTTTATCAACCTTTCATTCAGTGATGCGTATATATAACCACTAGATGTCACAACAGGTTTAGACTTGTGCTGTAATGGAACAGATTTAAGGGCCCGACGTTCCTAGTAATTCTGCCCTTGAAATTGTGCTTATGAAACATGAATGTTTGTGATGACGCCCCCAGTGCTGTGTGGCTCTCACAGATGTCCTTTGTTAGTGGCCTTCATGCCACTTACAAAATGACACAATGAAAACGCAAGGGACAAGGTTGGCCACAGGTGTTTAGGAGAAATAAGAAAAGATTTGTCAGATGCAAGACTTGAACAAAATAAAAGGACGCAATCAGGGTGCCCATCATACCCTCTGAAAATAAATTGGAGTGTTTGGGGATGGGTAAGGAGCACCAGTTCATCACCAGTCAAGTCATTTCGACAAACATTTAAGTTCCTACTATGTGCCAAGTTCTGGAAGTACCAAGAAATGCAAAAGACAGTCACTGTCCAATGGGGGAGACAAGATGCAAACAACTATGTACACACAAGATGTATACAAGACAAACTGGAGATAATTTCGGAAGGCAGGCACTAGAATGAAAGGGGACTGGGAAAGACTTTTGGCAAAAGGTACAGCTTCACCTGATAGTTGAAGGAAACCAGAGAAGACAGAAGGCCAAGATGAGGAAGGAGAGAGAGAGAGAGAACAGGCGCGGGGATGCAGTTAGTGAAAATGTCAGGAGTTGGGAGAGGGAATGTCCCATGGGAAGAACAGCCAGGAGGCCAGGGTAGCTGGATCACAGAGTCTGTGGAGAGGAATAAGGTGTAAGAAAACTGGAAAGGTAGGAAGAGGCTAGGCTATGAAGGACTTTAAAAGTCAAAGAGAAGATTTTATATTTGATCCTAAAGAAGTTAGGGACCCACTGATCGTGTCCAGTCTCTCCATGACCCAGTTTGGGGCTTTCTTGACAAACATACTGGAGTGGAATTTTCCATTTCCTTCTCTGACTCATTTTACAGGTGAGGAGACTGGGGCAAATAGGGGTTGAGTGACTTACCCAGGGTCACAGAGCTACTAAGTATCTGAGGGCAGATTTGAACTCAAGTCCTCCTGACTCCAGGGCTGGCACTCTATCCACTACGTCACCTAGCTGCCCCCAACCTGTGTTCTAGGAAAATCCTTTTGACAGCTGAGTGGAGGACAGATGGAAGTGAGGAGAGACTTGTGGTAGGCAGACCCATGAAGAGGCTATTGCAAAAGTGACTGTCTTTTCCTCAGCATTCCAGTCACTTGAGTTAGAACCTGGTATGGAAAGCAAAGTCTTACATGTTTCATGTTGTCCCTTTAATTTTTGCATCTCAGGCTTTCCCCTGAAAGCTTGGTTTGAGGACAAAAACTGTAGATGTTGCTGCCACCAGCAACTATGGTCATGATGCCATCCCGTGTGTGTATTGGAGTGGAAGATGTGTGAGGTAGGGAAATGGTGAGCAGGAAGCCTTCCACTTCCTTGTTCTCTCTCTCCAGTCTATTCTGCTCTGTTTGAGGGATGCTTCCAAATTGTAGCTGTGAGGGGAAATGCTGCCCTCTGGTCCTGATCTAATGTTAGCTCCCTCTCTTGCCAAGCTGGCAAGAAATACAACCCCTGGTGTCTTTAGCAAATTGGGTCCCCTTGCTGGTGGCCAGCCCAATCCTTACCAGAGGGACTGTTGTGCATTTAAAGGTAGTCTTAGGAGGAAAGGTATCAAAGCAACCTAGAGATAGATATTCCTATGTAAATCTTTTATTTTTATTTTAATTTATTTTATTCTGAACTTAAGAAAAAAACAAGCATTTCCATAGCATAGTATAGAATAGAAAAAAGATACACACAAAACTGCAAATCTGTTATGTACAACTTGCTATTCCTTTTATATATATAATGTTATGTAACTTTTTTTCCCCCTTTTCTTCCCTCCCTGTGTAAATCTAATAGTCATTTTCCAATCTGCATCTGAGGTCCCACCTTGGTGCTTTCTAATCATTTTTCTTCCTTCTTCTTTGAAGAGGTGGATGGGACCCAGTTATCTCATTACTGATGCTCTAATAATATTTAGTATGAGCACATCATCACTGGAATGAATTGAGTTAGAGCATAGATATTGACTTGGAAGTTATACCATAAAGCATCTAATCTAACTCTTTTGTTTTAGGATGAAGAAATTGAGCCCCAGAGAGAATAATCAGTCAAAAGACATTTATTAATTTCCTATTATGTGTCAGGCACTGGAACATTGAACTATCCCTAAAGCCTTCTCACCCAGGAATATCTCTCTGCCAATCCTTCCCTCTTTTCTCATTGTTGAGTTTCTTCTGTGGCTTCCATTTTGTGGAGGAGCCCAGGCTGGCCAGCCTTCCTTCCCCTCCTGGCTCTGCTCCTGACTTCAGACTTCAAAATCATGCCTCAGCCGGTGTCTTATCCTGGAACTTCACTTAGTGCCTGGGACCTGTGCAGCCATGGCTTGGAATATCCAATCACCCTTCCAGAGCTTCTTACCCAGGTTAGCCCCCTTCTCCCACTAGTGAATTCCCTTTTTGGGCCCCTATCTTGCAGAATGTCCCAGGTGGGCCAGCCTTCCTTCCCCACCCTGGTTCTGCTCCTTATTTCCAAACTTCAAAACCATGCACTGGGTACCTTCATCCCCCTACCACTCCCCTGCAATTTCAGCTTGTTTTGGTGTGTTATCTTCCCTCATTAGAATGTAAGCTCCTTGAAGGTAGGGACTGCTTTTTTGCTTGGTTTTTGCATTCCCCAGCACTCAGCACTCTGCCTTGGTATGCAGCAGACACTTAATCAGTGTTTATTGGTACATAGCAAGAGTTTAATAAATGCTTGTTTTCAGCCTTCCTTCCTGTTCCAAGTACCAGTGATATAAAAACAAAAGTGAAGCAGTCCTTACCCTTGAGGATGCTATATTCTGACAAGGGGAGGTGCCATGTACAAACAAGGGGTAACCATTGGAAGGAGTAGAGCCTGCAACCTTGTGAGTACAAAAGATACAGAGGGCACCTTGGCATCACAGTGTTACAGATTTGGGGTTAGCAGTTAGCACAGCATCTGTGCCTCAAGGTATGAAGCCTCTCTTGTCATCCTGGAATTTCACAGCCAACCTGGGATCAATGTTCTGAGAAGCAAGGAGGGATGTTGGGGAACCCAGCTCAGCTATAGGTGAGTTGCAGGGTCATTGGCAGTCATGGTGCATGGGACGTGCACTCTTAGGGGCCAGTGCTATTTAAGAACTGAGCTAACTTTAGAGCCTAATCTCCCTCCTCATAGACCACGATGAGATGGGAAGAGGTGGCATATTTCTTCTTGCTCTATATTTGAAGTAAATAATACTTTGTAAAAGCTACTCTGGGTTGAATGGTTAAATGAGAGGGCTCTGGATCTAGAGTCAGGAAGACCTAAGTTCAACTTTGGCATAAGACCAGCTATGTCACCCTAGCCAAATCACTTCACCTCTGTCTGCCTTCATTTCCTCAACTATACAATGGGATGATAATAACACCTACCTCCCACATGGTTAGGAGGATAAAATGAGATAGTATTTGTGAAGCACTTTGGAAATTTTAAAGTGTGATGATGTTGATAAAAATAATGATAATAATAACAAAAAGGGTACTAGTTACTTCACTCATGTATCCCCCCCCCCCAGAGATGTTGTGGACCTAGGCAGTGGGGGCTTGAGCTGATGATAGTGGAGAAGAAAAGCCATCCACAGACCCCTCAAGTCCTGGCCCCTAAGGGAGGATAGAGCCCACTTCTCACACCTCCCTCCCTTCCATGTTCTCTGTGATTCAGTGTCACTGCTCACTGGTCCTCCATCTCCTGACCCTGAATGTTTTCACTGGCCGTCTCCTCTGTATGGAATTCTCTCTCTCCCTCTCATACCTTATTCCTCTCCTGTGGTGATCATCTCCAATTTATCTTGTACATAGCTGGTATATAGTTGCTTGCATATTATCTCCCTCATTGAGCTGTGGTTTCATTGAGAGCAGAGATTGTGTCCTGAACGCTTAGTAGGCACTTAATAATTTGTAGACTGGCAGACTCTGCCTCCTAGCTTCCCTGACTTCCTTCAAGTCTTGGCTAGTCTTACCTTCTGCAAGGAGCCTTTCCTAGTTCTCCTTAATCTTAGTGCCTTCCTTCTGAAATTATTCCCAGTTTATCCTTTATATAGCTTGTAAATGATTTGCATGTTGCTTCCCTCAATAGACTGTGAGCTTCTTGAGGGCCAGAACTGTCTTTTGTCTTTCTTTATATCCCCAGCACTTGGCACAGTGTCTGGCACATAGTAGGTCCTTAATACATCCTAGCTGACTAGCTCATTGGTGCTGTCAGAGATGGCTTAATAAAATAACAGTCCTGGTACCACTGCTTTTATCCTTGTGATGTCAAGAGAAATAGAGCAAGGCCTCTGGAATGTTGGATGAACCCCTTATGAGAAACTTATGGGAGACCATGGGCAAGAATCATGCAGATTGGGTTGGGTAGGCATGATTGGTTTGAGGTCTGCTTGTTTGGAAGTTAGCACACGGATCACAGCCTCATTAGAGTTCTTGACTATTTTTATTGGTGCATTGACTTAAGAAGGCAGGAGAAGATGTAGAAGGTCCCTAATCTCTTATCATAATTCTGTATGTGTTTCTGAAGGCATGAATGAAGGGCAGTCATTGTGATTCCTCATGAAACAAAAAAATCCAGATCCTGTGCCCAGAACAGCAAGTTTTTATTTGATTAAATGAATACCTACCTTATTGATTGGGTACATTTAAAAGAAAGTTATTTCTGTTTTGAGGTATTGCAATAGCCTCCGATTATATGTTATATTTAAAACTGTTTCTCATTTGTCTTTGACTTAATGACTTGTAACATAGAAAATTGCATTCGCATTGATTGTTCTTGGCAGGGTGATAATTCTCCCCTTCTGTGTTACTGATATGATGATTTTTCTTCTTCTTCTCTGTCAATAACATTAGAACCTTAATCTTTTTACATCACTATTTTAAAAAAAAGCATTCTGAGGGTGTAATGATAGACAGACAGCTCCAGCTGTTTCCATGATTATATCTTATCTAACATCTTTTCATCTAAAATGTGTTCTGGTTATTGGTTTCTTCCATTGTAAGGAAATACATGGAGCAATTAATTTAAAAGGATGTATTTCTGCCCCCAACGTCTAGTCCTGTTTATCAATGGCTCAGCTAAGCTGTCACCATTTGTGACATGGGTGAAGGCCATTTTTCTGAACTATCGCTCAAGTAGCTTCCCTCTTTTCATTATTTATATGTAACCATTAATTAATTAATTTCATATTCTCTTCCCCGGAATAGTCACCTTGAGGTATAGCATCTTCCAGCAGGTCCTGGGGGCGCAGACAGAGCTGGAATAATAATCCATCACACCTTCCCTCGACAATCCTCCTGGTGCTCTGAGCTGTACCTAATGCAAACTCCAACTACTGGACCGTGCATTACAAGTTCATTTAAATGCCTTAGAGATATATAGGGCACAGCAGGCTGCTTCCCACCCCCCATTCTCTCTTTCTCTCTCTCTGTCTTTTTCTCTGTTGCTGTATGTCTGTCTTTGTCAGATTGTCTTGATCTTTACCACTCAGCTATTCTTTGTCTCTCTCCTCCTTTAGGATTTAAGTTTTTATGGTTTTATGCCTACTAGGCCAATTTAAAAAAAATGTTTGTTTTTGAACAATGGAGTTAATTGAACAAGATTTTAATAAGATCTACTAGGTGCCACTCATCTTATGAGGACTGGGGAGATATAAAGAAAAATAAACAAATAAACAAAAACCAGCCCCTCTCTTCCAGTCACCTAGGCTTACAACATAGGTGTCATCCTTAATGCCTTACCCCCTCTCAATTCCCATAACCAATCTACTACCAAATCCTGGTGATTCTACTTTGGCAACAGCCCTTCTATATTCTCTCTTCTTTCCTCAGACACTAATACCACCCTAGTTCAGGTCCTCATCATTTCACTCCTGGACTATTGCAGTCACCTTCTGATTGGTTCTCATGCCCTAAGCCTCTCTCCACTCCAGGTCATCCTCTATTCAGATATGAAGCTTGTTGACTCGACTATATCTCTGCCTCCCTCTCCCTCCATTCAATAAACTCCAGTAGTTACAATCAAATGTAAAATTCTCCGGGTTTTAAAGTCCTCTATAACCTGGAACATCTCTACCTGCTCTGAGATGCCAGAGACGGACCTGAAGATCTGGGCTTTGCCCCTCAAAAATCCAGAAAGGCAGGACCTATACCTGGGAAGTGGAGATCAGCACAAATTAGGGGACTCTAAAACATGACCAAGGAGGGAGGACTGATTATTCTCACCCAAAAGTTTGATAAAGGGCAGAGCCTGGCCCTGTTACAAAGCCCCAATTCAAGACCAAAGCAGGAGAGATGAATAGATCAAAGAAAACATTGAGCAATCACAATCAGAGATCACAGGAAAAAATGTATTTTCCATGATGATTACATGAATACTTAGAAGAAATGAAATAAGAGACCCCCCCCCAAATGACAGCTCTAGAGGAAAGAGACAATTGGAAGAAGAATAAATAGTTTAGAATAGAAAGTGATAGACTTTACGCAAGAAATATAATCCCTGAAAACTAGAATAAACCAAACAAAAGTCAATGGACCTATGAAACAGCAAGAAAATTTTAGACCAAAGTTAAAAGATTGAAAAAATTGAAGAAAATTCAAGATATCTGAAAAAAAAGCAATTGATCTGAAAAATGAGTCAAGGACAGATAATTTAAGAATCTCTTTGCATACCATGATTTAAAAAAAAAAACCTGTACAATGTATTTTAAGAAAACATAAATGAAGACTGCTCAGATTTATTAGGACCAGATATCAAAGCAAAGATAGATTCTACAGGTTACCTACTGAAAAAAAAAACAGCAAAGGAAAAGTTCTGGAAATGTCACAACTAAAATCAAAAGCTCACATGTCAAAGAAAAAATGCATACTGCAAACATCCAGAAAAAAGCAGTTCAAGTATCAAGGAATTACAATCGAGATCATATAAGACCTGGTCACTTCTACTAAAAATGAGAGGAGATCTTGGAACACAATATTCCAAAAAGTAATAGCAGTAGGCTGAAACCAAGGCTAGCTTACTCTCAAAACTGAGGAAGGTATTTACTGTAGTATAGTTAGGTCTTGATTAGTGAGAATAATAAATACCCCTGAAGTGGTCACATGTGTTTAAATTAGCGCAATTTGAAGTTATAATTACATAATATATGGTAATTGATTGCAACCTACCTAATGGGAATACGTAGTGTGAATTGTAATAATGTGGCCACTTCAAGGAGCTCATTATTTGCACTAATTGGGATGTAGATGTAGAGGATTTTCAAGAATTTCTAACAAAAAGACCGGAGCTAAGTAGGAACTATGAAATACAAACATAAGAAATCTAGAAAGATAAATGTGTTTGATCAACTGGGAGATACTATATGCTGATGTAATGGTGACATTCTAAGGGGAGAAGGAGGAAGAGGAGGAGGAAAAAACAAAACAAAACAACTAAGTTTTCCTTCAGAACCTTGAGGTCTTCAAAAGGTATTCAAGGAGTTAAATAAGAAAAGCAGAGGTAGATCGGTTTTATTCTGGTGGGGTGGCAAACAAATATTTTAGTGTAGAAAGGATGAAGAAGGGGGTGGAATTTGCTAAGAAAGAATAGAAAGAGGAAAGGGAAGAAAGAAGGAAGAGAGGAAGGGAGGAAGAAGGAAAGAAAAAGAAGGAAAGGAGGAAGAAAAGAAAGGAGGGGAGGAAGAAAAGAAAGGAGGGAGGGAAGAAAAAAGAGAAAAGAAAATAAAGAAACAAAGAAAGAAAGGAAGGAAGAAAAAGAAAAAAGAAAGGAGGAAGAAAGAAAGAAAAAAGAACAAAAGAAAGGAAGAAAATGGAAGAGGGAAGGAAGAAAGGAAAGATGAAAGGAAGGAAAGAAGGAAAAGAAAGAATAGAGGGAGGAAAGAAAGGAAGAAAAAGAAAGGCGGGAAGGAAGGAGGGATAGAGAAGAAAGAAAATCTATTGTTGTTAGCTCAGCAAAGGGACAATTCACATTTTTCAGACTGTAATTGTCACTTAAAAAACAGCGTCACCAACAACAAATAAATCCCTTTAACCCTAAGAATCTAGTTCTTCAGTGTAGGATTTTCTCAGTGAGTGTAAAACACCCTGAAGCTCGCTTAGATATTTGCCTATTGCCTGAAACTGTTTAGAAGTATTTGGGCCAGAGCATTCTTGCCAAAATCAGTAAAAACGAGTTATGGGGAGAGGGTTTGGTGCTTGGACTCCAGTTTATCATTTAGTCAAAGTTCTAAAGCATCTCAATTGCTTGTCCTTATTTTTAATCATAGGCTCATAGATCTGGGGCTGGAATGGGCTTCAAAGGCAATCTAGCTCAGTCCCCTCATTTTACAGATGAGGAAACTGAGGCCTAGAGAGGATAACTGAGTTGCCCAAGGTCACACACAGAGAGTGAACCTCAGGGGCAGGATTTGAACTCAGAGCCTCTGACTCCAAAGCCTTTCCTTTTCCACTGTATCATGCTATAATGGGCTTAATTTATTGGTAGAGGGGGAGATAAAGAGAAATATTTCCACCTTAGGGGAAGATAAAGGGAAATGTGCAAATGCCTTTTCAGGGCTGAATGTCTATTGTCTTTAACAACTGAATACAGCTGTATGATGTGCAAAGTCCACTTCTTTGGATGCTTTCTCCAATACTGTCTCACTGGAGAGGCGCCTGACCATGCTCTTTACAATTTTCACCCTGGATTCTCATTCAGTACAATTAGAATACCTTACTAATTGTCTCTCGTCCCCACAGACACAGACCTGGGAGAAACCTGAAAGAGGACCTGTTCTCAGGGAGCTTGCTTACCCTGGACAGAAGTAATCTAGTCCAAGC
Organism: Vombatus ursinus; assembly: GCF_900497805.2. NCBI lineage: Eukaryota > Metazoa > Chordata > Mammalia > Diprotodontia > Vombatidae > Vombatus > Vombatus ursinus. The sequence goes on from NW_020954581.1 coordinate 3,246,014, forward strand.
CTCTCATTTTACAGAAGAAGAAACAGAAACCCAGAGAAGACCCATCCACAAAGTCTAGCAAGTAAAGGTAGAGCTGGAATTTGAACCCATTCACACGGCTTCCCCCAGGGTTAGGTTATCTCTCAGCTGTCAAGGGCTATAGAATATTCTCCTTCCCAGTTTATAACCATCAGCCTCAAACTCAGTGGTCTCATATGATTTTGAGAAGGAGTATAAACTTCCATGAGCCCCTTCTACCTTCTCAGGTTATGTTTGCTCTTTCCATAGAGAAGATAGCCTCATTTCTTGAAACATTTAAATTGTTAGAGGATTTTGGAGGCACTAGCCAGCATTTCCCCTTCTTTTCATGAGCTAGGCTTTCAGAGAGCTAGATTTTCCTTTACAGCCAGTGAATCCCCTCCCTCTCCCTCCCCCCAACACTTTATATATTAAAAAACCAAATTTTCTGAGAGTCCATAAATGAAAACATTTGGGCGTGCTCCAACTGGCTCTTAATTCACTTCAATTTAGAGAGCTAAGAATTATTTAAAGCAGCTCCAAGGTTTGCAATTAGCACTTTAATTTGTGTAAATGGCACTGAAAATGCTGTATCAAAACAGACTGTTTCTTTTTAAAAAGGAAAAAAAAAGACCCTTTTAACTTAAAATAAAAATCAGGGCTCTCTAGAATCCAGTTGGCGCAACCCTCCTTTTGACCACGAGAGGGCAGACTACGTACGCTTTTCCGAGGTCCTTGGCAAGTAGTCAGTTTCAACAATAAGTTGCTACATCGCCTATGCATACGCTTTATTTAGATTCTATTACTTTTCTTGCTTCAGAACGTGATGGATGAGGTGCAGTTATTAGCCAGGGTTATGGCTGATGATATATGCTATATGGATCAAATATGTATATATATGATATTTATATTTATATATTTATTTTATATATATCGTATATATGTTATATATACTTGTCTATATATGTATGTGTCTATGTATAGACAAGTATATATGATATAAACACACGCATATAAAATTTATGTATGAATTTATTTATTTATATGTCTTTCAGGTATTTTCCAGGCATGATGTTTCTTCATTATGAGTTCATTTAGGGTATATATTTCTATGTTTACTGAAACATTGCCACTATATTTGCTGTCAAGAGTGTCTTTCAACATGAGACTTTGCATTAATGGTTTTTTTTCCTCCAGCTGGTGTAATGAAGTTGAAAACATTTGCAACAATCTCTAATCTATTTTTCCCCTGGTTTGGGGGAAGATAAGAGGCATACTTGGAGTGAGCTGTTGTGGCCAGGGAAGAATGCTTATAAGTGAAACTCAACTTTGATGGATGCCTGAACGTAAACTTTAAAGATTTCTCCAATAAAGTTTGGCCTCTTTAGGGGACTGATTTCAGATATTTATTTTTGGCTCCACTCAGTTCAGCTGTGGCCTTTAACTCTTCTAAAGACACTATGTCCTCTCAGGGGTTTGTGTACTTCAGTAAAACCTAATTCCTTTTGGTTGCAATAGCCATACATATACACATACATGTACAAGTACATGTACACATACACGTACGTGTACACATACATGTACACGCATACACACATGCATGTTCACATACATATTTACACAATACATATGTATGTATATATACACACACATACACACAGATAGCTATATATATGCATATATGTACATTTAACTAGATACTATATATTATATTTATCTAAATTATATGTTATATTTGGCTACATATAATATAATATTTCATGTATATTATGTAATATATCATATATAATTATATAATATAATATTTCAGGTATATAACATTTCATGTAAAACATACACATATATGAAATATGCTTCTAGGGAAGAGTACCTGTAGAACTGCCTATCATTTAATCTTTCATGAGATCAACCTTTTTTTTTTTTCAAAATGCCAGAGATACAACTTATCCTATTTATGTATTTTAAGTGTATCTGGATATTGGTTAGCCTCTGAGGGAGCAGGGCCTGGAATCTCAGAGCTGGAAATACTTCATAGTCATCTAGGATACCCCAACCTCTCATTTACTGCTGAGGAATCAAGGTTCAGAGAGATTAAGATGCTTGTCCAAGGTTACACAGCTAGTTAGGGGCACAGTTCTGGGACTCTAATGGAGGTCTCAGTCATTTTTTTTTTCTCCTACTACACCATGCTGAGAGAGGGGAAGACATTCTAGAAAACTTACTACCCAGTCTGGAGGATCTCCTACCTCTGACACTGGCAGTTTGACCCTAGGCGATCACTTAGCTTCTCACTGTTTACCGTTCCCAGAAAATTCTTAGGGACTGTAAGATCCAGACCCCATGATGATCTGTTGTTTAGATGTAACTAACCTGGAACACCTTTACTAAAGAACCCACTGATCAGGAAGAAATGAAAGGAAGAAAGATAGAAAGGAAGGAGGAAAGATAGAAAGGAGAGAAGGGGAAATGGAAAAAAAGAAAGGAAAGAAGAAAGGAAAAATAAAGGAGAGAGGGAAATAAAAAAGGAAAAGAAGGCTGAAAGGGTGGAAGTTAGGAAAGAAGAAAAATAGGAAGGAAAAAAGGAAAGAATAAAGGAAAGAAAGAAAGGAAAAATAGAAGAAAAAAGGAGAGGAAGAGGAAAAGAAGAAAGACAATGGAAGAAAGTAAGGAGAGAAGAATGAATGACAGTTAAAAGGAAAGAAGGAAAAGGAGAGCAGAAAGAGAAAAGGAGAAGAAAAGGAGAGAAAGAAAGAAGGGGGAATGAGAAATGGAAACAAAGAAAAGAAGAAAGAAAAAATGAAAGAAAAAAGAGGCAGAAAGAAAGGAAGGAAGGAGGGAGGGAAGAAAGAAAGAAAAGAAGGAAGGAAAGAAAGAAAATAGAAAAGAAGAAAGGGAAAGCTGGAGGGTGTGAAAGAAGGAAAGGAAATGAGGAAGACAAAAATAGAAAAAGAAAAAGAAGGAAGGAAAGGAGGGAAGAAGGAAGGAAGGAAAAGAAGAGAGAGATAGAGCGAGACAGAGAGAGAGAGAGAGATTGAGAGAGAGAGCTGTAGATCCCAGGAAACCCTGTGTGAATATTGGTGGTTATTGCATTTCCTCTTATAAACCTTAGGTAGTTTACGTCAGGGCCCAGACTAGGCAGCAGAGGCATTTGGACCTGTACCCTTGCACCTATCCTCATCTGCACTGAGCAGCACTTGGTCTCTCCCTCCTTTTGCCAAACCTGGAAATTTTAGCTGCCATCCTCCTCCCCAGGTTGCACTCCTGATCTTCAGACTTTCTCTACAGAGGAAGAGCCCCAGAGCTGTTTTCACCTTGGAAATTCACTATTAACCCTGGACTTGCCACATTTGAAGTATGCCCCGTGGCTTCTCCCTCTGATTGACTGATTCTTCCCAGAACCTGCTTTTAAGAAGGGCACTCAGGCCAACCACATTTTCATTCCTCTCCAGGCTATGTGTCTGACTCTCTAGATTTGCTCTACCATACCCTCTCCCCTCTGCCCTGTTAGAATATAAGCTCCTTGAGGACAAGGTTTATCTTTCTATTCATATTTCCAGTGCTTAGCACAGAGCTTTGCATATATATAAAGTGATGGGGTTGGGGTCTAGACCCCAGAAAAGAAAACACCCTGGACTTTCCCACATGGCCAAATCTCTGGTATTTGCCTGAGGCTATAATCCCATCAACTGGCCTTTCATTGTGGCTACACCCAATCACCCAATTCTGTTACTTTTAACCTAGCCTGGCCTTCCTTTGTTTTACCTCCCAATGTATGGCCCCTGGCCGTTTCCCACCCTTAATCCTAGCTAGGCTCCATTCTCTGTTGTCCAAGAGGTCTAGGTCCCAGGAGTTCTGTTCACCCCAGCTTACTGGCCACTTCTAGGTCCCTCCCACAGTCTTTCTGTATATAAGATCCACCTTGTCTCCATTAAGGGGCTTAGATTCTTAAAATCTAGCTACTGGTCAGATTCTTATAATCTAGCCAATAGCTTACTAATGTTCAGACTCCTTAAGAGTCTGCCCAATACGATGGATGTTCTAATAAACCTTGTCTTTGGCTGAAAGAAGGCTTGGGTCGAATTCTTTCGGGCAGGACCTGCATGTTGTGATATTGGGGTCCCAGGACCCATGAACCCCTAAACCGCATCAGTTCAAAGCACCTACTTCCCAAGGCTGATGAGAGGATAACATGAGGTAATGTGTGTAAAGTGCTTTGCAAACCTTAAAGTGCTGTAGAAATACTAGTTATTATTATCTGAATTCATCTGCTTTTTAAAATAGATTGAGGTCACCTTCTGGGAGAACCCAACACTACCTATCTTCACAAGCCAGATGTCACAAAAACAGTTCCTTTGGGTGGACAGTAAGCTCCTTGTGAGTAGGGTTTGCTACCTATTTGAAATTGTTTATCCAGAGCCTAGCCCATGGCTCAGAACTTATTTATTAAGTAGGCACTTAATAAATACTTGATTAGATAGTCTTTCATACATAGGCAAAAATTTTATTAGTCTCATTGACTAGGCTGTATTACGAGCCTATGTCATTCCTCTGTGACTATAATCCCTCTCTGTCTCCTAATAAGTCCATTATACACAGAAGCAGGCATAGTCAGAAAGACCTGTGCTCAAGTCCCACCTCTGATACATGCCCATTGTATGGCCTTGGGAAGCCTCTCCATGCATCCCTGCCACTTCCTATAAAAAGACAATAAATTGTAGAGCAAGTGTTGTGTTGGTAGGAGTTTCTTCACCTAAATTTCTCAATATCAATGAAGTCACAAGCCCTACTGAAAACCCAATATCCATTATATGAATCTACTACTTAATATAAATGCATATACACAGACATTAGTATATAACACATCCATCTTTCCAAAATACATTTCATTTTACTGCAAGCATGTGACAGTGGTATGGAATTATATTGTCTCATTTGTTCATTAAACAAGTTTTTTTTTTAAATTCTATAATCTTTTTATATTGAATTTAATGAACACCAAAGAATAACATTTCCTATTCCAAGTAAAATAGAGAAAACATGATTATATGTGAAATAGCTCGATTTAAAAATATGTATAATAAATTAAACATATTACTTTCCCGGCTGTTCTTCTTTAAACAAGTAGTTAAAGGCCTACTATGTGCCAGGCATACATTAGTCACTGGTCATATGCTTAAGTGTACTTGCTGGCGCAGCTAGGTGGTGCAATGGATAGAATGTCCAGCTTGGAGTCAGGAATACTCATCTTCCTGAATTCAAACCCAGACTTAGATATTTATTAGCTGTGTGACCCTAGGCAAATCATTTCACCCTGTTTGTCTCAGTTTCCGCATCTGTCAAATGAGCTGGAGAAGGAAATGGCAGTCCACTCCAGTATCTTTGCCAAGAAAACCCCAAATGGGGTCAGGAAGAGTTGGACATGACTGAAAAACAGTGATTACTATGTCCATGTCATCAGGAAAAAAAAGGTCTTCTAAAAAAGGAAAATATTTGTCTCTACTTATGGGAATTCCAGAAAAGCCTCTTTTTCATCTACTGTATCAAAAGTGATTAAAGGTCATGGTGAGTCCCACATTCCAGTTAGCTAAGAGTTAATTCCTGTTGCCCCAGGTGTTTTCCCTTTTATCTAGAACTGCCTCTCTCTAAAGATTTAGAAGTGAATGAAAAAGCAGTGGTTTCCCCTGGAAGCTATTCTTTGTTTAGAAGAACCAGGTGTGAGATAGCAAAAATTGGCCTGTGGTCCTACCTTCACCTTTAGCTTCCAGCAAAGGCAGAGAAGAAGATTTCCCAGGTCCATCCTTATCTTCTGGGGGGAGCTAGCTTGACTCCTACAGGAACCAGTTTTTACTGCACTGGATTAGAGTTTTACTAATCTAACAAAGTAATGGGTATCCAGATGGTCTAGAAGTGATATCTAGATGGTGATGGGGAGTCCGTGACAACCTGGCTAAGATGACCAAAAAAATCATTTCAGGCTTTCTTTTCTTTGTAGCAAATGACAACTTATTCATGTTCACTATTGGAGATAAAAATGAATTTATTCAACAAACATTCATTCATTAGTTCATTCACCAGAGATTTCAATCACTCAGTAATTTCTTAAGTTCCTTCTGTGTATTAATTATTGTGCAAAGTTCCAAGGATATTTAGACAAAAAGGAAATATCCCTGTCCTCAAGGAACTTACACTGTAATTGAGGTGAATGAACATACATATATGTGCGATAAAAATACAAGTAAATCGTTCTTTAGTTGTTTGGTCATATCTGACTCTTCATGACCCTGTAGACCATAGCACACCAGGCCCTTCTATCCTCCACTATTTCTCGAAGTCTGTCCACGTTCGTGTTCATTGTTTCCATGACACTATCTATCCATCTCATCCTCCACCATTTTCTTTTCCTTTTGTCTTCAATCTTTACAGAATAGTTTTCCAGGATGACACCAGCAGCTGGGGGAATCAGGAGCTGACGGATCTTAAGGTTTCTATCTGCATAACTTCTGTCCTCTGTATAGGTCCCCTTCTTTCTACTCACACAGCCACCATCCTAATTCAAGGAGGGATAACTTCCTACTCCCCAGGCTTCACTTTTGTGCAAGTCTGTTGGGAAGTTGTTTTTCTGGAAATCAAGGTTAAAACTGCCCCTTTGTAACCCATCTTCATTGCTCCTTGTTCTCTAGAGCTAAGCAGATCACTTTGAATCCCTCTTCCACGTCATACCCCTCAAATACCTTAATAGAATTGTCACGACCCCCAGTCTTTCCTTTTCCAGGGTCAATATCCCTCATTCCTTGAACCCCAGGCGACATGGACTCAAGGCCCTTCATAATCCTAATTGACCTCCTCTGAAAGGCCTCCAAGCTGGAGAACCTAGAACTGAAGGCAAGACTCCAATTGAGGTCTGACTAGTCAAGTCACATCTGCAAGCATTTATTAAGTACTCAAGTACTTACTATTTTCCAGGCACTGTCCTAAGTATTGGTGATTAAAAACAAAAACAAAAACAAAAACAACAACAAAAAAACCCCCCAAAAAACAAACAAAAAAAAACCACTCCCTTTAAGGAACTAAAATTCTATGGGGGAGACAACATGCAGATAACAGGGTACATACAAGATCTGAGCAGAGTAGAGTGTGACTATTGCCTCCATTGGTTTCGAAGCTAGTCCCTGGTACAAGATTGGGCTAGCCTTTTTGTTGGCCACATCACAGGGCTGACTCAGGTGGAGGTTCAGAGAGAGGGCATTCCAGGCCCAGGGTCATCTTCCTTGCTAAGCTAGGTCTCAGTCTGTGCCAGATAGGGCTCTACTTAGACTGCTGGGTGATGCTCTGGGGTACAACATTGGTCACTGCCCCACTGAATCATTAACCACGATGCTGCTGGGCTCTTTCAGAAGAAGCAAGTTCTCTTACTCTGAGACCAACAAAAGCCTGTCCTGTATTGCTCCTTGAAGAGTCTTGGCTCAAAAGCCTCCAATGTGCTGAGCTGGAGACCCTCAGCCTCAGGGCAGTTTGTTATTAATCTAGCCCGAGCTTCCTCTTTCCACTGCTTTCCTTTAGATAGGGAACGGGGATCCTCCTTCAGAGATTTCATCCCTCTTATGTAATAACAATAACAATAATAATTTTTTTAAAAATAACAATAATTAGCATTTATGAAGCACTTTCAGGTTTGTAAAGCACTTTACATACTCAAATGAGGAACCTGAGAGAAGGTAAATGACTTGCCCAGAGTCACTAGTAAGTATATGAGGTAGGATTTGAACCCTGGCCTTCCTGATTCCAGGTCCAGTACTCCATTGCACTAACCTAGCAGCTCAACGTAATAATAACAATAATGTTGATGATGATTGTTAACATGGAGGCATCTAGGTGGCTCGGTGGACAGAGTGCTAGGTCTATAGTTTGGAAGCCTTAAAGTTCAAATCTGGCTTCAGACATTTATTAGCTGTGTGACCCTGGACAAGTCATTTAACCTGGTTTCCTTAATCCACTGGAGAAGGAAATGGCAAGCCACTGTAGGATCTTTCCCAAGAAAACCCCATGGACAGTACGATCCATGGGGTCACAAGGAGTCAGATATGATTGAACAACAACAGAAATATTTATAGAGCACTTCCTAGTTTGCAAAGATCGTTATCTATATTATCTCATTTGATTTTCACAACTACTCTATGAGATTATAGGAGCCATTTTCTCCATTTTGAGGAAACTGAGACTGGGAGAGATTGAATGATTTGCCCTGGGTCACATGGCTAGTAAGGGTCTGAGGCAATATTTGAACTTGGGGCTTCCTGACTCCAAGTTCAGTACTTGGTCCATGATGCCAACAAGATGTCTCCAGGAACCTATACAATTTCAGCATTTGGTTCTCTGCCATGACAGGACTTAACCAGACAAAGGTCATTTTTCTAACAACCATAAAACGGTGCTTGTAAGGCTAATTCCCCCAGTTTTCAAAAACTCTAGGATTTTCTCATTCATCCAAGTAAGTGAATGAGTGTATAATAAATGAAAGCTTTTTTTTTTTAAATCCCTCTAAGTGGTCAGGAAAACCAACTTAGACAATCTACACCCAGGAAGCAATGACATAGTCTTTGCTAACTTTCTCAACAAATTCTGGCCTTTCTGTGTGCAAACATAGTCATTCCAAGTCTGAAAGGGACTTTGCCCCTCACTCTCAAGCAGAGTTTACAAAAACTGGTTGTTGCCCTTTTAAAAATACACATGGAGGTGGAGAGTTAATAACTAAGCAATCCGCATAATAATTTTTTAAAATTTCACTAGGCTTGACAAAGTAAAGGCAACTTTTTATTTATGAACTACAAGGGTGACTCTTTTTGTAAAGAGGAAAGGAAGAAAAGGAAAAAAATTAATTAAGCACCTAGTAGGTGCTGGACACTGTTATCAGGTATTTTAAAAATATCATAGCAACCTAGATAGGTACTATTATTATTCCCTTTTTTACAGACGGAGAAACTAAGGCAAACAGAAGTTAAGTGACTTACCCAGAAATATCAGAAGCAGGACTTGAACTCAAGTCTTCATGACTCCAGGCTTAGTGTTCTATCCAGTGCTCTACAGTTGGTCCTGAAGAATTTCTTTGAAATATGTGATACAGTAGAAAGAGCTCTAAACTCTGAGTCACAGGCTCTGAATTTGAATCTATTGTGGAAATAAGTTTGAGGATGTCATTTCATTTCTTCCTGCCTTGGTTTCCTTCTCTGTAAAACTGGGGATGTTATACCCACGGACCTCTGAGATTGCTTGTGGCTCTTGACCTAGGAGCCCGATGATCATTCACTAATTTATCTGTTTGTAATTCCAGCTTCCCCATTCCTTGGGGCTTTATGTCATGGGGTATACTTATGTATATAAAATTCCTGGTGGCAGTGGTGGGGAGCTAGTATAAAATTCTTTTGCAAGTCAAAACATTTATTCCAGGGAGTAAAATAACAAATACTAAAATGCTGGCTGAGTCAAGTCTGCTGGCTATATTTTCTATCTGTAAGAGACTTTTTCTTTCTTCTTGCCCCAAATCTGTCCATCTCCTGATCTCTTTTAAGAATATTTCCCATTGCTCCCACATTAAACAAGCTCTGAGAATAAATCCTGGCCCACATACCATAGACATTTGAGAAATCAGGGTAAAGCTAATGAAAATTGGGCAGAAATGAGAAATGGTGCTTATATCTGAATCTCCCTTCTCTTTCATTGTGTTTTTTTTTGTTAATTTCGTGTGAATCTGCTTTACTGCAAACTCTTAAATATACCAATACCAAGTAAGTTTCCAGTCTCAGCTCCAGAGTGAGGAGATGTTCCAGGTTCTGCCACTCGTCACTTGTGTCACATTGGGCAAGTCACTTAACCTCTCAGGGTCTCGGCTTCCTCAGCTGTAAAATGAGGAGGTTGGACTTTCTGAACTGAGAGGCCCCTTCTGGCTCTAAATCTATGTCTCTCTTGAGGTCCAGTCATCCATAGAGAGAGAGAGAGAGAAAGAGAGAGAGAGGGAAAGAGAGAGAGAGAGAAAGAGAGAGACAGAGAGAGAGAGAGAGAGAGATGTTCTCAAGGACCACACAAGTCAAAATTATTTTTAAAAACATATAATATATTATGAAAAAATCCTACCAATTTGACTTTTTAAACCAGACTAGTGAGAACAAAATCCCATTCAATAAA
>NW_020954581.1:3256227-3261911 GCF_900497805.2 Vombatus ursinus
TAAAACAATGAAAAGATATATTTCAGTTCTTAGTAGTGAGAGACAGATTGAAAAAGAGAAGAGAAATAAAAGACAAGAATGATTATCATACATAGAAATATAGATATAGAAAAATTTGACATGTGCAAAGATATATATAGGCGGAAAAAAGGTGCACAAGACTCCCGTGGATTAACATCTTGTCTTTCAGAAAGTTGCATTAAAGACTTTTATAATCGTATTGTGTTTTTACAACTATAGGCACAAAGGTGTTATCTACTGGTACTTACCCAATGGATAGAATGAAATTCAGCTAAACCTTTGCCTTAGCAAATGGTCCAGCCAAATTGACATGGGGAAGCATCCTCCTGAGTGTATAGACTTGTATATGACACTTATGGAAAAGCCGTAACAAATTGTCTTTGGATTGTTCATGTTTCAATCTAAGTAGTTTGTTGTAACAACTAGACTTAAAATGTATAATTGTAAAAAAAAAAATGAGGAAATTATTTACTATTCCTCACACACAACATTTTACCTCCCATTTTGATGTTTTTGTACAGGTTGTTTGCCAGGCCTGAAATTCACCCACTCTTCCCTTTCACCTCTTAGACTTCTTCCCTTCAAAGCACAGCTCAAATGCTCCTTCTATATGGAGAATTTCTGGGTCTCCATGTCTACCCCACACCTGACCCATTACCTTCTGTTGATTTTCTATTTTCTAAGTTCATGTCTCCCTTTATAAAATGTAAGCTCCTTGAGGCCAGGGACTATTTCATTTTTGTCTTAGTATCTCAGTTTCTGGAATATAGTAAATGTTTAATAAATATGTATTGATTAATTAGAAGGAGGACCAATGCCTAAGTGGTACAGGATAGCATTGATGAGTTTATATTTGACCAATTTAAGTAGACTTTCCTTAGGTTTACACCTTTGCAAAAAGCTTCTACCCCGGTACCTCAAGTAAGTACCAGTTTTTGTTGCCTACATCACAAAAGAAGTAGATTTAATAATAATAATGATAATTACAGTGATAATTATAATTGATATTGGTATATAATTAGTATAATTGGCATTATTATTCTGAAGCAGCTAGGTGGATAAAGTGCCAGGTTTGGAGTTAGGAAGATTCATCTTCCTGGGTTGAAATCTAGCTTCAGACACTTAGTAGCTGTGTGACCCTGGGCAAGTCACTTAATCCTGTTTGCCTCAGTTTCCTCATGTGTAAAATGAGCTGGAGAAGGAAACGGCAAACGACTCTAATATCTTGCCAAGAAAACCCCAAATGGGCTCATGAAGAGTCAGACAGGACTGGAAACAACATTATTATTCTTGTTTGATGTATCTTGTTCTATGGAGTGCAGACAGAGACAGCCCTGGGACTACTCACTCTCCCGTTATTATTCTTTTACGTTTGCTGCTCTGTGGACTATAGTATCTATCAAAAATTTTGTTCTTAAATTTTTGTGGATTAGTTAGTGTGTGGGTAATCATGGTCAACATTGTTGTCATCTATGATAATGATCTGATTCCAGTAGAAATTTTTTTTTTGTTGAATTCTCAAGGATATTTTGTCTTCTATATTTGTTTTATGAGGATTTGCCTTTTTATCCCCTTTGCTTAGCATGGTGCCTGGGATATAGTAAGTGCTTAATAAATGTTTGCTGTTGCATTCACTGGCTTGTCATTTATTATTTTATGAAAGATGGTGAGTTTCTGATGTCTAGTTCTAACCACTGTAGAATGTCTTGCTAGGTATTTGGTTGGTACAGAATTTTTGTAACCTACAGTGATGTGTTGCATGGTTTCTATTATTCCTTTGTATAATCTGCATCGATCAGTAGGTCTGGGCTCCTTAAGTGTAACCTGCTGGTAATTTCTGGTGGTAGTCACCTGTCTCTGAATTTCCATCACAAATCTCTCCTTTTCTACAAACAAATCTGCATTTGTTTGGTCTTCTTTGATGATATATTGACGGTTGAGTTCATATAAATCTTGTCCACATATGACTTCATTAATCTAAGCAATTTCATTGACTATTTAAGGGCACGCAACTAGGTGGTGCAGTGGATAAAGAGCTGGATCTGAAGTCAGGAAGATTCTTCTTCATGAGTCTGAATCCAACCTCAGACACTTACTAGCTGTGTGATCCTGGGCAAGTCATTTAAATCTGTTGGCCTCAGTTTCCTCATCTGTAAAATGAGTTGGAGAAGGAAATGGTTCATCACTCCAGTATCTTTGCCAAGAAAATCCCCAAAGGGGTCCCAAAGAGTCTGAAACTAATGAACAAGGAGAAAAATTTAGGGGTAAGCTATTTTTCAGTTACATTTGGGAAATGCAATGGTGTACACTTATATTTGGCCTTCACTATTGTCAGGTGCAACAATGTCTTCTTGTCCCAAAAGTATTTCTGTAAGGTTTTAATCTGTTTATCATGTTCTTTGAGAATGTCTATTAATCCTTGTACTCCTTTTCAACAAAGAGATGTTAATTTTTCCATAGCTACCTTGGAGTGATGGTCCCTGTTAATATTGTACAGGTTTTTGTTAGTATACTTTCCAAATCTGTTGTGGTCCATTTTGCCATTCTGAATGTATACATTAAGACTATTATTAGCTAGATGTTGATTGTTTTAAATGTGTTTTACCTATTGAGTTTTGATTTCAGGATGCCAAGTAAGTCAATTGAAATACATAGTCACAGCTTTATCCTTGATAACCTTATGCTGAATGTTTCTTGTCTAGATGTGACCAAATTATTTTTAAATATCACCTTTGTCCACTGGCTTGGTTTGACCTATAGATTTAAGCTTGAAGCCTTAAGTCTCTATCAGTATGCAATGTACATTGCTGTTTGACTTAGAGTTGTTAGTATTACTGATAAACAGCAGTGTGAAGGCTTTTGAATGGTCACAGGAGTCTATGGCCCCACTCTTGCAAGCCTGGATCCTATGCACACTGATGGTATGCTTAAGGCTTAACTGCACTCAGTTCTAGTTAGAACTTACTGCTGTAACCCTCTGGCAAGCTAGTTGACATAGCACAGTACTGAGTAGGTCTTTCTAGTTAATCCTTAGAAAACTTCCCTTTTTGACTACTGTTCTGTTTCTTAACCCTCTTGCACCACTGATGAGAAGTGTAACTTTATATACAAATCCTGTGGAAACTCAAAGATGTTGTAATACTAGCAGAATGTTAATATTGAAAGATGGGCTTTTGTTTCTGGGAGATTTGATGACCTTAAAGGAGTCTTGGAATTTGCTGAAGGCAGTCTTCCCTGTTCTTTTCCAACCTTTTATTTCTAAGGCCAGCTCATTTTTTATTGTTACTGTTTATCCCTGTTACAGCTGTCATCCATTTGGTCTATCCTGTGTGAATGGTCAGGCTGAACTCTTGAGTATGGATCTCTTCTAAGAGGTAACTGCAGTGTTCTAGAGAGTGATGTGACCAGTACAATATCATTCACAGGCAGGAACATCTAGAGGCCTTCACCATCTGAAAGGAACCTTTCACCAACTTGGATTTTCTTCATCAGAGTGGGAATTTCCTTTGTCAAATAAAGGACCTTTTAAATCTACCTCCTAGTGTTTATGACCAGAGAGAGTCATTGAAAAGAGTGTTTCAGTTGTTTTAATACACTATGAAATTTTGCTTCATAGTTTACTAGGTAGTTTCCTCCCAATGACTCACTGTCAGGTGGGAAATACATGTATTTTCTCCATTTTATGAATGAACAAACTGAAACTCAGAGACATCAACTGACTTATCCCAGGTCACATAATGAGTAAGTCTCATTACGCAGTGGGTGAAGTATGGACTTGAATCCACTTCTAACTCCAAATCCAGCATTTTTGTTTGTTTTTATGCTTTCTTTTTGCTACCTCTTGTTTCTTTTTTCACTTATCTGGCTATATATATATGGAAGGAGGCTGTGGGGAAATAGAAACTTTTTTGTGATATGATGCATTTTTGTTACTAATTTGCATAGGTGGTTAAAATTTATTTCAGTGACCCAAATTCTCCATTCTGTTTGATGCTGTGGCTATGCAGTTATTCTTCCTCCATGCCACCCAGACTTCTTTTGTCTCTTCCCTATATTCTTGGAAGAGGGCATGGTTACTCCTCAATGTAGTCCTTCAGAGGGTTAGCACTTCCCATTGCAGGCCAAAGAACATTTGGCCACAAGGGCAACTCCCATGGGGTCTCTTCTCCTAGGGAAACAAAAACCAAAACAAAAAACGAATGATGGAAGAGAGCAGGTAACTGTTGTATGTTGTCCTTTCAGCTAGTATTTTGTTAGGTATCTACTACATACCAAGCACTTAGGTCCTGAAGCTGCAGAGACAAACAAGAGACAATCTTTGTCCTCATGGAGTTTAAAATTGAGCACAGAGAATAAATCTATGCACAAATAGGAAAGTACAAACTATGTGATTTCAGGGGAAGGACAGGTTCCGTGCATTTTGGGATCAGGGTAAAACTTATGTAAAAGGACCCTTGAAGGAAGCTTAAAATTATAAGAGACAGAGTTAGGTATGGAAATATGTTATATAGCAGAAGAGCTAGCTAACATAAGATGTGCTGGGCTGTATTGGAAATCAGTCTGGAAAGAGAGAGTGGATCTAGATTTTGAAGGACTTTATGGGCCAAAAAGTAGAGTTTGTATTTTATCCTTGAGGGATAGGAACACAATGGCACTTCTCGAGTAGGGGGGTGTTATTCAGATCTTTGTTTTAGAAATATTAATTTAACTCTGAGAGGAAGATGGATAAAAGGATAGAGACTCTGGAGGCAAGTGGACCAATTAATTAGGAGGCTATTGCAATTGTCTAGGTGAGAGGAGATACAAGCCAGAACTAGGGTAGAAGTCGTATAATTGGAGACAATGGGATTTATGTGAGAGATGTTATGGAGGTTGAATTGACAAGACTTGGCAAGATTTTATGTTGGAGGTAAGAGACAAAGTCAGGGATGTGGCCAGTCTTCATTAACAAAGAAAACTCACTTCCTCTTTTTCCATTTGTACCCAAATTATTGGGTCAGTGTTTTTTTCCCTCTTAGACCTATGAAATACTATGAAATTTTTTTTGTAAATAGTATTTTATATTTTTTCCCAATTACATGTAAAGATAGTTTTCAGCATTCACTTTTAAATAAGATTTTGAGTTTCAAATTTTTTCTCCCTCTTTCCCATCCCCCCTCCCTGAGATGGCCAGCAATCTAATATAGGTTATACACATACAATCATGGAAACATATTTCCACATTTGTTATGTTGTGAAAGAAGAAACAGAACAAAAGGGAAAAACCACAAAAAACAAAAAACAAAAAAGTGAAAATAATGTGCTTTGATCTGCATTCAGACTCCATAGTTCTTTCTCTGGATATGAATATTATTTTCCAACACAAGTCTTTTGGAATTGTCTTAGATCATTATATATCTGACAAAAACTAAATCATTCATAGTTTATCATTGTACGGTGTTACTATTACTGTGAACAATGGTCTCCTGGTTCTGCTCACTTTACTCAGAATCAATTCATGTAAGTCCAGGTTTTTCTGAAATCTGTCTGCTCATCATTTCTTATAGCACTATAGTATTTCTTTATATTCATACACCATAACTTATTCAACCATTCCCCAATTGATAGACATTCTCTCAATTTCTAATTCTTTGCCACTACAAAAAGAGCTGCTATAAATATTT
>NW_020954581.1:3262086-3264918 GCF_900497805.2 Vombatus ursinus
ACATTTCTCTAATCAATAGGGATTTAGAGCATTTTTTCATAAGACTATAGATAGCTTTAATTTCTTCATCTGAAAATTGCCTGTTTATATCCTTTGACCATTTATCAATTAAAGAATAACTTGTATTCTTATAAATTTGGCTCAGTTCTCCATATATTTAAGAAATGAGGCCTTTATCAGAAACATTTGCTGCAAAAATTGTTTTATATCTTCCTGCTTTCCTTCTAACCTTGGTTGGGTTGGTTTTGTTTAACCAAAACCTTTTTAATCTAACCAAAATGTTCTCTATCTTTTGTTTGATTATAAATTCTTCCCTTCTCCAAAGATCTGACAGATAAACTATTCCTTGCTCTCCTAATTTGCTTATGGTATCACCTTTACATCTAAATCATGTACCCATTTTGACTTTATCTTGTTGTGTGGTGTGAGGTGTTGATCTAGGCCTAGTTTCTGCCTTACAGTTTTCTAGGTTTCCCAGCAGTTTTTGTCAAATAGTGATTTTTTTTATCCCAGAAGCTGAAGTCTTTGGGTTTATCAAATAGTAGATTACTAAAGTCATTTACAACTGTGTCATGTGTACTTAACCTATTCCACGTTTCTACCACTCTATTTCTGAGCCAGTAACAAGTAGTTTTGATGATTGCTGCTTTATAATATAGTTTTAGATATGGTATGGCTGGGCCACCTTCCTTTACGTTTTTTTTTCATGAATTTCTTTGTCATTCTTGATTTTTTGTTCTTCCAGATTATCTTTTCTAGCTCTATCAAATAATTTTTGGTAGTTGGATTGGTATGGCACTGAATAAGTAAATTAATTTAGGCAGAATTGTCATTTTGTTATATTAGCTCAGCCTACCCGTGAGCAATTGATACTTTTGATCTGACTTTATTTATGAGAAAAGTGTTTTGTCATTGTGTTCATATAGTTCTTGGGTTTGTCTTGGCAGTTAGACTCCCAAATGTTTTATATTGTCTACAGTTATTTTAAATGGAATTTCTCTTTCTATCTCTTGCTGCTGAGTTTTGTTGGTAATATATAGAAATACTGATGATTTCTGTGGGTTTATTTCTTATCTTGAGACTTTGCTACAGTTTTTAATTATTTCAAGAAGTTTTTTTAGTTGATTCTCTAGGATTCCTTAAGTATACCGTCATATCATCTGCAAAGACTAATAGTTTTGTCTCCTCATTGCCTATTCTAATTCCTTTCATTTCTTTTTCTTTTCTTGTTGACAAAGCTAAAATTTCTAGTACAATATAGAATAATAATGGTGCTCTTTTAATTAGGTCTATTTTTGCTTTTGCTTTGTCTGAGATCAGGATTGCTACCCCTGCTTTTTTTTTTTTAACTTCAGCTGAAGCACAATATATTCTGCTCCAGCCTTTTACTTTTACTCCGTGTGTGTCTCTCTGTTTCAAATGTATTTCTTGTAAACAACATATTGTAGGATTCTGGTTTTTAATCCTCTCTGCTATCTGCTTCTGTTGTGTGGGAGAGTTCATCTCATTCACATTATGATTACTAACTGTATTTCCCTCCATCCTATTTTCCCCCTGTCTATACTTTTCTCTCTGTCTCCTTTCACCATGTCCCTCCTCATCAGTGTTTTGCTTTTGGTCACTGCCTCCCTCAATTTGCCCTCCCTTCCATCAACCCCTTCTCTATTTTCTTTTTACCTTCCTTTCCTACTTTTCTATAGAGCAAGGTAGATTTCTTTCCCCAGTTGAGTGTGTATATTATTCCCTCTGAGCCAAATCCAATGAGAGCAAAGTTCAAACAATGTTCAACACCTCCCTCTTTTCCCTCTACTGTAATAGGTCTTTCATGCCTCTTCATGTGATATAATTTACCCTATTCTGCCTCCCCCTTTCCTCTTCTCCCAATATAATCGTTTTTTCTTCACCCCTTAATTAATTTTTTTATCATCACATCAAAGTCAACTTATATCCACACCCTCTGTCTAAGTATATTCCTTCTAACTGCCCTAACAGAGATACAGTTCTGAAGAGTTACAAGTATTATCTTCCCATGAAGGTATGCAAACATACCTTTATATCTCCTTTACTGAATACAATTTTTTCCCCCTGTATACCTTTCTGTACTTCTCTTGAGTCTTGTATTTGAAGATCAAATTTTCTGTTCAGCTCTGGTCTTTTCATCAGGAAATTTTGAAAGTCCCCTATTTCATTGAATGTCCATCTTTCCCCCTAAAAGATTATGCTCAATTTTGCTGGGTAGTTGATTCTTGGTTAAAATCCAAGATCCTTTGCCTGCCAGAATATCATATTCCAAGCCCTCTGATCCTTTAGTGTAGAAGCTGCTAAGTCCTGTGTAATTCTATCTATGGCTCCTTGATATTTGAATTGTTTCTTTCTGGATGCTTGCAGTATTTTCTCCTTGATCTGATAGTTTTGTAGTTTGGATAAAATATTTCTTGGAGTTTTCATTTTGGGATCTCTTTCAGGAGGTGATCAGTAGGTTCTTTCAATGACTATTTTACCCTCTAGTTCTAGGATATCAGGGAAATTTTCCTTGGTAATTTATTGAAAGATGCTGTCCTGACTCTTTTTTTTTTGATCATGGCTTTCAAGTAGTCCAATAATTCTTAAATTATCTCTCTTGGATCTATTTTCCAGGTCAGTTGTTTTTCCAATGAGATATTTTACATTTTCTTTTTTTTTTCATTCTTTTGATTTTGTTAGACTGATTCTTGATGTCTCATAGAGTCTCATTAGCTTCAACTTGCCCAGTGATAATTTTTAAGGAATTATTTTCTTCAGTTAGCTTTTGTACCTCCTTTTCCATTTGGGCAATTCTACTTTTAAAGGAGT
>NW_020954581.1:3265038-3292270 GCF_900497805.2 Vombatus ursinus
ATTTTTTCAGTCAATCTTTGTGCTTCCTTTTCCAAGCTGTTGACTTTTTTTTTTCATAATTCTCTTGCATAACTCTCATTTCTTTCTCCAATTTTTCTTCTACCTTTCTTACTTGATTTTTTAAAACCTTTTTGAGCTCTTCCAAGAGGACTTTTTGGGCTTGAAACCAATTCATATTTCCCTTTGAGGCTTCATACATAGGCATTTTGACATTGTTGTTCTCTTCTGAGTTTGTGTTTTGATCTTCCCTGTAGACATAGTAGCTTTCTGTGGTCAAGGATTTTTGTTTGTTTGTTTGTTTTTTTGCTCACTTTTTAAAAAGCTGAGCTATATTCCTAGGGTAAAGGGGCATTATGCCAAGCTTCTTAAACTGGGAGCTGGAGGTCTGGTCACTGGCTTTCTGTGTTGGGGCCTCTGGGGCTGGCAGCTTACCCATTGTGCTAAAGTAGCCCAGCCTAGTTGTGCCTGTTGTGCCTTGAGTTCTGGGGCTGGCAGTTTGCATACTGCTCTGGAGCTGGAGGTCTCATAGCTGGCCTGCTGAGCCCAGACTGTGGGGGCCTTGGTTGCTGATCTGTGCTGTGGCTAAGAGCCTCCTACTGGCTTGCTCAAACACTACTTGCACTGGGCTGTACTCCCCTTTTATTCAAGTGAGACAGACTTTTCCTGAAGTCCTTCTAAGTCATCTTGGGCAGGGAAATTATTTCACTCTGTCTTTTTGTGGATTCTGTTGCTCTAGAATTCTTTTAGAGGTTTGATTTAATGTTGTTTCCAAGGGAAACTGGGGAGAGTTTAGGCAACTTCCTGGCTTCTCTCCACCATCTTGGCTCTGCCAAAACTATGAACGTTGAATATATAACATTAAAAGTTTTTGCATGTGCAAAGAGAGTGCAGCTAAGACTACAAGGAAAATAATTAAATAGGGGAAAAAGTCTTCACAGAAATTTGCTCTGATAAAGGTCTCATTTCCAAGATCCATAAGGACCTAATTTATATTTACAAGAATAAAAGCCTTTTCCCAATTGATAAATGGTCAAAGGATGTGAACATGTAGTTCTCAAGGGAAGAAATGGAAGCAATCTATAACCACATTAAAAAATGCTCCAAATAATTTACAAATAGAGAAATGCAAATTAGGGAAATCCTGAGGTTCTACCTCATACCTACCACATTGGCAATGTTATTTAAAAAAAGGAAAACAACAAATATAGAAGGGGCTTTGAGAAAAACAGATGCATTAAAACATTGTTGGTGGAACAATGAATTGGTCCAACCATTCAGGAAAGCAAGTTGAAGCTATGTGTAAAATGTTTCTAAGCTATATAACCTTTGATCCAGTGATATCCTATTAAGCTTATACCACAAAGAAATCAGAGAAAGAGGAAAGGGTCCTGAACATACAAAAATATGCATAGCAACTCTTTCCATGGTGGTAAAGAGACAGAAACTAAGGAGGTGCCCATCACTTGGGAAATGGCTGAACAAATTATGCTATGTGAATATAATGGAATACTATTATTCCATAAGAGAAAATTAAGGGGATGGTTTCAGTAAAAACTGGAAAGTGAGCAGAACCAGGAGAACAAATTATATTATAATGACAACGGTACAAAATCAAACAACTTTTGAAAGACTTAATGACTTTGATCAACTTAGTAATCAACCATCATTCCAGAGGACAGATCATGAAGAATGCTATTTATCTCCTCATAATGGGGCAGTGGACTAAATATCTAAAATGATATACACATTTTGGGGCATGACCGATATGGGAATTTATTTTGCTTAACTTCACATGTTTGTTGCAGGGACTTTCCCCCTTTCCTCATCCTTGTTAATTGGGGAAAAAAGAGTATAAGAACTACATGCATAAGATATCTACTCCCCTTTCCAGCTTTGGTCCCATGATACATTTTCCTAGCTCCACATTTCTAATGAGGATCTGCTTCTATTGCACTGACTGGAGTTGATCAGGGATTTTGATGGGAAACTGAAGAGCAAGGGTAAGAAGGACAGGGACCTCAGCATGTTTATTTATTTCATCTCACTGAGACCAAAAGTTGGGATTTGTAAAACTCTTCCTGTCTTCAAAGCAAATGGAGGTGAAATATCAAAGCGAATCCCTGAGTTGTAGGAGTCTTTTTTTTATATATAGAAAAATCTTGTTATAATATCTTTCTTTTTGTTACATTTCTAATGTAAATGATTGACAGTAGAAATGAGAGCTCAAAGAAGATAAGCTGATGTGAGTTAAGGTATAACCCCAGGGACAGCTAGGAGGACTTTTTAAAAAAATGTCTATATAATGTGCATTCATTTTACTGAGTTCCCTTAAAGCTCTAGGGAGTTGGTCTCTGGATGAGAAATCATGTTTCTAGGGGTATATGAGTGACAATTTAGAATGAATTGAAAATTAGCGTTACCCAGAGGGCAATGGAGAGTCGAACCACATCATAAACAAGGAATTAGAAAGGAGAAGTGGTATAAGAGAAATCATCAGAACAATGAAAAAAATGAATACAAAAAGGGACCAACTGATCATGTAGTGAGAGCAAGGAATAATTGAAGACCTATGTCCTTCATTGGTACCCTGAAGATATCAAGAAAAAGAAAGGAAGATCACAGTAGATTGGTTGACAACTCCTCCCTTATGAGGAATCATGGATGAGTTGCCATCTGTGTCATTAAGGAGAAGAGTCAAATAGATGATATCACACATCTGTGGGAGTATTGGTTAAAGAGTCTAAGAGGAGAAAGTTGAGTAGCAGTAAGAAGAGTGAGTATAGTTGTTATCCTGGAGATTTTGAAGTTGTATATTTCCTTGAAACAAATTATTCTGATTTGGATCTCTATGACTAGTTAGGATTTCTAAGGTCTGTTTTAGCTCTAAAGATTTCACCATCCTCTGAAATCCCTTTATACTGTTACTTGCTGTGTTGGCATTGGCACATGAAGAATGCTATGAACCTCCTTCCTGGAGAATCATGATGCCTGAAGCATGTGTGTGGACATTCTATATCTGGTTGTTGTTATCCTGCCATGTGGTTGGAAGGAGCCTTTTTCCATTGGCTGCATGGTTAGACCTGTCAGAGTCTTCAAAAAGCCCTAGTCAGCTCTAGCTATCTTGTTGCTGCATTCAGGTCTGGAAGAGTACAGTAATTCCTTCACTAATGGCCTCTAGTGAGAGAACCACTCTATAAGAGGAAAGGTCGTTCCCTCCCTCCTTCCACTCATCCCACCCAAGACCGTTTGGTCTCTCAGAAATGGAGCCTGGTCCTTAGCCTCTTTTGATATTTTCTGTTCTCTGTGCAGATAATAGTCTCCAACCTTGGAAATTTCAAAGGCTGGGTGCATGAGCTACAGGAATCGGGAGTTCAGGAACCCAGGTGAAATGTGAAATGTTGAATGGATAGCAATCTTCTACAGCAGAGGTGTCAATCACGTAACCTGAAGGTCAAAACGTCCTCTCTCAGATTAAAATGTAATTGAGAAACATTTAACAACATAAATAAAAATACAGTAGAACATAGATTTCCTGTTTCCTATAAATACATCCAAAGCTTCCTCAACACTAAACAGCAGCAAGTCCTTCACTTAAATGTGATCATTCCCACTAGCTATTGTTTTACCTCTTCCTTTTGTTTTTTTTCTAAATTCTTTAATGCAGTGTCTACACTAGGTGCCTCCACTTCTCTCCTCTCGCTTCTAAATCCTTTGCAATCTTGCTTCTAACCTTGCCATTCAACTGAAACTGCTCTTTACAACGTTAGCAGGAATTATCAAATCTTATGTTCTTTTCTCAGTCCTCATTTTTCTTGATCTTTCTTTAGCCTTTGACAATATCAATTACTTTCTCGTCCTGGATACTTTCTCCACTCTTGATTTTTGTGACACTGGTCTCTGCTGGTTCTCCTTCTACCTGGGTGACTGCTCCTTGTCAGAGTCATCTAGATCATGCCCGCTGATCACAGCTGTTCTCCAAGGATCTTCTTCCTGGTTCTTCTCCTTTTTTTCCTCTATAACTACTTCTTCTAGTAATCTCATCAGTCCCCACAGGTCAGATTGCTATACCTATGCAGCTGATTTCCTTATCTTCACATCCAACCCTAATTTTTCTTCTGAACTCCAAGCTTATATCACCACTTGTATTTTGGACATTTCAAACTGAATGTCCTATAGATATCTCAAACTCAATACATCCAAAACAGAACACATTATCTCTCCCCTAAACCTCACTTGGTCCCCAATTTATCTTTTACTTTTAGTGACACCATCATCCTCCCAGTCTTTTGGGCTGCCAACATTGATGTCATCCTCCACTCCTCTTTCTCATATAATCTGTCATACAATAAGTCCTGTTTTTCCACCTTGACCCTATCTATAGTCAGTTCCCATCTCTCTATTTAATCAATCAATCAATAAACATTTATTAGGTGCCTAATATGTGCCAGACACTGTGCTAAGTGATGAGGATTCAAAAAGAAGCAAAAGATAGTCCCTGCCCTCAAGGAACTCCCAATCTAATGGAGAGGAGGAGAGATAACAGTCAAACAAATGTGTACAAACAAGCTCTATAAACTAATAAGGGGTCAGGAAAGTCTTCTTATAAAAGTTGGAGAAGAAGAGCATTTGAGGCATGAGGGACAACCAGGGAAAAATGAGTGGAGCAGAGAGATGGAATGTCTTGTTTGTGGAACAGTGTCACTGGATCAGAGTACTCAGGTCCTCATCACTTTACACCTTAACTATTGTGGTTGCCTTCCCGTTGCTCTCCCTGCCTCCAATCTCTTTCCAATTCAGACTATCTCCCTACTTTGCTGCCAAAATGACTTTCCTAAAGCATAGTTTTTGAATGTGTTGCTCCTCTATTCAATAAAGGGAGAAGGGAACAAACATTTGTTAAGTGCCTACTATGTATCTGGCACTCCATTCAGTGATATACAAATATTACCTCATTTGATCCACCCAACAATCTTGGGAGGTAGGTACAATTATTATCTACCTTTTATATTTGAGGAAACTAAGGCAAACAGAGGTTATGTGATTTGCCCAGGGTCATCCTGGGCAAATAGTAACCATCTGAAGCTAGCTTTGAACACAGGTTTTCCTGATTCCATACCTTTATCTACTCTATCTACCTTGCCACCTAGCTGCCTCTAAACTCTAATGGCTAACCTGCTGCCTCTGGGATAAAATACAAAGTCCTCTGGCAGTGAGAGACTTTTCCAACTGACCTCTTTCTACCTTTCTGGTCTTATACTTTACTTCCTTTTATGTACTGTGACATGATGTACTCCTTACTTCCTCCTCCATCTCCCAATTCTGTGTCTTTTAATTGTCTCTTCTCACGCCTGGGGTGCTTTCCCCCTTACCTTCACTCTCTGACTTTCCTGATTTTCTTTCCAAATCCTGTCTTTTGTAGGAAGTCTTTCTGAGTCCCCTCATCTATATTGCTTCACCCCCTTCACTGCTGTTGACTTCTCGTTAAGGTTACCTTCTATTTACATTGCATTATCTTGCATGTACATACTTATTTACATATTGTCTTCCCTCATTAGAATGTGAACCCCTTGAAGACAGAGACTGTGTTTTTGCCTTTCTTTGCATTTAATAAGTGCCTGGTACAAGGTGTATACTTAATAGATGCTTATTCACTGACTGATCCTAGTTCCCTTGACAACCCATAGGACTTCTTGGTTTGTTGATATACCTGACTATTTACTATTTATGTTACCTTAGGTAAGTCACTTCAGCCCAATAGGCTTCATTTTCCTCATATGTAAAATCAGGGGGTTTGACTAGAATGATGATAATAAAAGCTTTTAAGGTTTGCAAAACATTTTTTTTCCAGGGCTATTCCTTCATAAATTTGATACTCTTTGGGGGAAATGTTTGGACATTTTGATTCTTATCCTTCTTCTGATAGTGTATGTAAATCTCAGAGTGACACTTTAAGACCCCATGGGAGTAAGGTATTTTACAAAAAGGAGAGCAGGCTGCCCTGATGGAAGCCCTAAATTCAGTTCCTTTCTGACTGGAGCTTTTGGGCTATTGTGAATGCTTGATGTAATTTCTTTGATTATGAGTGCCTGTGAGTCCTTTATCTTTTCTGCATTTTTCTGTGAGGTGAAATGAAGGCTGTCCTCTACCCCATATACATTTATTACCTTGAGTACTTGGGACTATATATGGGAGCATGTGGGAGTTGGTTTTCCTGTTATCCACATTTGTGGAAACTCAGGCATAAACTATAACCTGAGCTACTTTCTGACATTTTCAACTATGGATGGGGGCAGCAAGCTAAATGAGTCATTCGTCTTTTAGGGCTTCCAATGAGGATAAAGTCAGTCTGTATAAGCACAGAGATTGTAGGGTTGAGGGGAGGTCTGGAACAGAGGGTTATGTCTCTAATTTCATTTGATCCTCATAATTATATGAAATAGGTACTATTATTATTATCCCCATTTAGCAGATGAGGAAACTGATCCCCAGAGATGTTAGATAATTTGTCCAAAGACAATTAGGTAGTAAGCTTTAGGACAGAGGTTCTTAACGTGTGTGTGGGGTGGGGGGGTGTTGTTAGACCCCTTTGGCAACATGCTGTAGCCTATGTACTTCTTCTCAGAATAATGTTTTTAAATAATGAAAGGAAATAGTAAGTTTCAGTTAGAGATTACTGAAAATAAAGATGTATCCCCCCACCCCCCACCAATTCAAGTTCAAAGACCTCTTAAAACCTATAAACCTGTTAGGGATTAGATGAAATTCCACGGAGAGACAAGGTTTAAACCCAGGTCCTTGCACCCTGGAGTTCTGCCTTTGGCTCTTTTAGTCTGAGGACTTGTTCCAAATTGGTAATCAGTCTTGAAAGTAAAATAGCAGCAGTGAAAACACATCTGCGGTTAAACTGGTTGTGAGCCCTCCTCCCATGTTTCATGGTTGAGTGAACGTGACCCTGATTCCTGGTGCCCATAGGCTCAAGCAGGACTAACCACACTGGAGAGCTGCGAAGTGGGACCTTCAGTGGACTGTGCATCTGTCTTTAAACAGCCACAACAAAACCAAACGCAATTCCTATTTAATTTAAATTTGCTTAGTTTTATATGTACAATAAGGCTATAGAGGCCCAGTTGATCATTTCATCAGACTGGTCAAGGCAAGACACTTGGTCTAGAAAATACGGTTTAAACTTAATGGTCTTTTAGTAGTTGTCTCACAATCACAAAAATGGTATTTTATGCAGGTTGTATTTTTTGCATAATCTCATATGTATTATTCACAATTTCCAATATTTTGAAAACTGTACAAACCAGACATAACCACATTGGAGCTATTTGACAGGTTCATATAAAATGTTTCGGTTTGTCTATTATTTCCATCAAAGCTCCATTTAAACCATGTAAAAGAACAGAAATTTATATCGAATCACAACAGACTTGAGGTGGGTTGGCCATTTTTCTAGTCATTTTCATGACTGAAATTTTTAGTACATTACTACATTTAAAGCAATTAACCATCAATTAAACCTTTAAATGTGTTATGCATTTTATACACACACACAATGCCTATATATAGGTCTATACGAACACATGTATGTTTATATCCATACATATGCACCTGCAATACATGGTATACATGTAAATCTCTATACATGTGTATATGCCTACATGCATGCTTATATGCATATGTGTATTTGTGCATATGCATATTCTATGTATGTTTATATGCATATGTATTAGCTTTTGAAATGGAACTAAAACTGGACCTATGATTTTCTTGATATAGGGAAATCCCAGGTGAGGAAATTCCCTCTACTAATACAGCTAGGCACCTTCTCTGACACTTATAATCTTAGAGACTTGCCTACACCACCGAGAGGTTAAATGACTTGCCCTGGGTCACACTTCCAGTATGTGTTGGAGGGGAAGTATTTGGACTTAGGTCTTCCTGGCTTGGAAACGAGTTCATTGTCTACTCTATCAAGCTGCATCTTTGGAGATAGAAAGGATCTAAATCTACTTTTATATCTATATGGCAAATACTTTGATTGGCATATATGACCATGTCCCCCATTGCTAATGCCTTCCCTTTGAGATTATTTTCTACTAAAGGTATACGCACATACTGTATAATATATAGATAGATAACATATATCTTATATGTACAATTTTTTTGCATGTTGTATCCCCCAATAGAATGTGAACTACTTAAGTGAAGAGACCATGGAGTTTTTTGTTTTGCTATTCTTTGTAACCCAATACTACTGAGCCTAGTCTCTAGTTCCTGGCACATAGTATATGCTTAATAGATGCCTGTCCATTGACTGATACATGTCAATCAATGAATAAACATCTATCAATTGCCCACTAAATGCCAGAAAGCATTTTAGGCATTGGAGAGTCAAAGACAAAAATACAGCAGTCCTTGTCTTTAAGAGCTTACATTCTACTGGGGGAAATAATATGCACATAAACAAGGGCATATATGTATATGCATATATGTGTATATATTATACATGTATATGATATATACTAAATCAATACAAAATAATGGAAGGAGCAAAGGGAAAGGACATCAGCAGCTGGGAAGAATGGCAAAGTCTTCATGGAGAAGGTGGTGCTTGAGTTAAGTTTTAGATGGAACAGAAAGTACAGTATTGCGAAGCCTGCCAGCACTGAGCAACTGCCTTGCATTGAAGCTTGTCAAGACATCCAGTGAGGCTAGCTAAGCTCAGAGGGACTCAGTGCTAGCAGCCTGACTACTAGGTGATGAACTGTGTGGGCCTTGGCAACTAAGAAAGACAGTCTCCTAAGGCCAGGAGGGGTTGTGATATGCCTTGCTGGCATAGCTGCTCTATGAAATCCCAGTTCTTTTAAAGTACTAAAGCCAGAGTCAACATAGGGAAGCTCCTCTTTGCTCATCTTCAGAGGTGTCAATGGACCTTGACTTTTAAGTCCTACCTTAGTGTCAAAGCCATTTTTAGAGTAATTGAGGCGGGTCTTCTCAGATATTTGTAATCTAAACCCATCAGTTTCCTTCATTTTGGTAGTTTAGCACACATTCCTTCTTTTTCAAAGAAAATCCCTTTATGTTGTTGTTCAGTCATTTCAGTCATGTATGACTCTTGGTCACCCCATTTGAGGTCTTCTTGGCAAAGACACTGGAGTGGTTTGCCACTTTTTTCTCTAGCTTATTTTACAGATGAGGAAACTGAGGCAAACAGAGTTAAGTGATTTGCCCAGTGTCACACCACTAGTAACTGTTTGAGGCCAAATTTGAACTTAGTTCTTCCTGATTCTAGGCCCTGCACTCTATATACTGCACTGCTTTGCTGCCTTTAATGAGTACCATACACAAAAATAGCCAAAGCATCTGTGTCAGAAGTAGAAGATGAGAATTTCTAGAAAAGGAAGCTTTCGTCTTGTCTGCCAGATCTCCACATCATGACTACTGGGTACCAGAAACAGAACCCATTTCTAGGAGAGGGCTGGTGGGTAGTTATTTATCTTCCAGCCCACATCTCTTGCTGTATGCTAAGCACTTTGTTAGGATTTACAGGAATGCTAAATGACGTAAGTATACGACTGAAATTGAATGTGGAGGAACATATGATGTTTTCATTGAGCTTTATGTCATTGGAAGCTGATCAGCTTTGTAAATTATGGCCATGCAGCCCATTCCAGAAGTGCTCAGGTATGAACACACTCTTAGAGCAGCATCAAGTGCAAACTGGATTAGACATTAGGAGTAATGGTTGTTAAGTCCTGGCTCTCAGTCTATTGCCAGGGTTGTGAAAAAATACTCAGATTTGCAAATGGATCTATGATCTTGTTGAGTTGGATGTCTTCTTAAATGATGGTCTTTGTTTTTTTTTTGGATTTTTTTTTGGCTAGGCAATGGGGTTAAGTGACTTGCCCAGGGTCACACAGCTAGTAAATGTCAAGTGTTTGGTTTTTTGTTTGTTTGTTTTTTTTGTTTTTGCAAATGATAGTCTTTGAAACCCTAACCTAAAACTACTTATAGTAAAAAAAAGTTTATAGCTTTATAGATCTGGGAGAGATTTTAGAAGTCAACCAGTTCAATTTTCTTATTTTATAAATGAGGAGATTGAGGCTCAGAGAGTGGAGGTGACTTTCCCAAAGTCATAACTGAGCTGGGGCTCTTTATAATTTTTGTATTATGGATCCCTTTCATAGTCTTGTTAACCCTATGGACTTCTCAGGATGAGAATAAAACATATAGCATTACAATGGAAACCAATCATGCTAAAATGTAGCTATTAAAATCTTTTTTTTTAAAAAGTGAGTTTATAGAAGCCAAGTTAAGAGTCCATGCCAATTGGAGCAAATAGCACAAACCAGGATTTGAACCTGCATCTCCAAATCCCTTATTCTTCCCACTGCTCTAAGTAATCTCTGTGGTTTTTGAGGGAAACCTCATAAGAAAACTTCACTCTGGTTTTAAGTAGAAAATGACCAAGTATTTGTTTGACTCCAGAGGGTGGAACTAAGTATGATGGGTGTACATTACAGAGAGGCAGATAGTGACTTGATGACAGGGGAAATTTCTCAATAGTCAGGGCTCATCCATAAATTGAATGATGAGCCTGGGGAGCCAGTGGGATCCCCCTTACTTGAGGAGGATGTTGATTGAATACTTATCAAATTTGCTGAAGACATGATTCTTTTTCTGACATGGGTTGGACTATTTGGTATATCATTAGAAAATTCTGTTTGTATGTGTACATGATAGCACACACAAATAAATGTGTATCTTAATGGTGGGAAAAGGGTTATTTCAGAAGGCTCTAGGTTCACATCAGAGCACCCTGGAAGACTGACTAAACCATATAATTTCCCTCTATTTTGGTTTCTTCGTGAATACATAATCTTACTATGGATAAAGAGGCTGTGTGTATGTGTATGTGCGTGTGTTTGTGTGTTGAAACACAAGCAAAATTGATTATAAAACACCCTGAAAATCTAAAGGACTCCAGACATACTTAATGATAATACTATACAGTAGGGCATCATCTCTGGGAAACAGCAGGACAGTTTTCTTCCATAATGACCTGACAGATGGGTTATGGTATCTAATCCCCTCAAACCCTAAAGCTCTCTGATAGGAGACATTGTAAAAGGACAAATTATACAGCATGCTGCTCTTTTTATGGGGCCTTTCCCTTCTGTGGCTGGGCTGTGTTCAGGGGCTTTGCTTCGCTTAGTACATGGCGTGTTAACCTACCACCTGCAGAAACCACAAGGAGCAGAAATAGCCACCAAAGGGCTTTGGTAGGAAGAAGCCGGCAACTTTGTTGTTTCACATGTTCCAAGCATCTTCCCATGGGGCTTTTTGAGAGGGCTCTGCCCTCCTAATTCCTGTGATGGCTTTCAAGCTGCATGTGTTGGATTGTACACATGGACAGCCTTTTAAATGACTTGGTCCTGTCCTTTGGGGAGAGCTGGGGTTTAGGGATGCTGATCCCAAGCCCACTGGGATTTGGGAAGATTAGTGTTTGTTTGGCATTCTTCAACATTTCCGTAAGAGTTAGGTTCTTCTTATGAAATAAAATAAGGACAGGTTTATTTTAGCATTTAACTTGGAGGTAAGTCTCTAAGCTAGCCCCTGATTGAACTGAAGGAATACCCTTTCACATACCACTCGGTAGTTTAGTATTTTCAATCATCTTTACCAACCTCCTTTTAAAAACCATCACTGCCTTAGGAGACTTATCACTTATTACTATTAATTACCTAATAAGCATTTATTAAGTATCCACTATCTGCCAGTCAATATGCTAGTGATAGAGAGATAAAAACACAATAGATCTTGCCCTCATCAAATTTCTGTTCTGTTCATTTGTTCATTCACTTGGTAAGCATTTATTAAGCATCTATTATATGCCAGGGACTGTTAGGCACTGGAAATACAAAGGCTAAAATACAATAACCTCCATAACTAAGGATGTTACATCCCATCTATGGAAAGAGAACATAGATTCAGGTAGGTATGCACAAAGATATTTGGGAAGATGCAGCCACCGGGGAGATTAGAAGGGGCCCCATGAAGCAGATGGCTCTTGAGCTGAACTTGTGGGGACACAGGGATCCTAAGAGGCAGAGGGGAGGAGGGACCACTTTCTAGACATGGGAGCGTATCACTGAGTTATGAGAATGTCAAAATGGAGGATAGCATGGAGGCCAATCTGACTGGAAGTCAAGTGCACAAGGGGCTACAATGTGTAATAAGCCTAAAAATAGATAGTAGCCAGATTTTAGAGGATGTTAAACAATGAACAGAGGGATTTATTTATATTTTAGAGTGAGAGTTCTTTATTTATTTTTTTGTTTGTTACCCTTTGGCAGTCTGGTGAAACCCCTGGGCCCCTTCTCAGAGTAATTTTTTTTTAATTAATTAAATCAAATATGTAGGATTGCAAAGGAAACTAATTAAATTGAAATACAATTTTCAAAATATAAAAAGGTAGTCATGAACCCCAGGTTAAAAAACACCTGTTTCAGAGAGAAAAAATAAGTGACTGGAACTTATTGACTAAGGAAGTGTTATGGTCATACTTTGTGCTTTAGGAATATCAAATTGGAGGGTGTGTGTACCAAGCAGATTGGAAAGGGCTCTGGAGAGACTAGAGTTAGTGACAGCATCATAAGTTGTCTTCCCAGAGCGTAAGATCTTTTGGGAGCTTCTCTGATCTGGAGGGAAGAAAAAAAACAAACAACCCAACATCATATCCCTGAAGACACAAGCTTATGTCTTTTGCTTAGAGTGAGCATCAAGTTTATCCCTTACTTTTAAAATTTGTCCAAAGTGAGGATTACTTGAACTTCCTGGTTCAGGTATTTTCCTGGTTACCATGCTATTTCCCTTTTTTCCACACCATTAGGTTGCCTTTTCTAACTTTTTCAGCTACTGCAGTGGATTTTTCCTATTGTTTTCAACTTTCATGACCACACAACAGGACATTAGGCTGAGAGCAGATGTTGTCACCAATATTAGCAGTGCCTTCTTTAGGAGTATTTAACCTGGATTTGACTAATATCATCAGAATACAGTCATATTCTATGTGCTTCCTCTATCTAAATAGCATTGAAAAGGGTAATATTCAAATCAGCAGCCAAGAATTATTCAAGAGAAATGATGGAAAGAATATCATGAGAGAGGTATTTGCCCTGAACAAAGACAAATCAGTGAGTGATGTGGTAAGAATAAGGGATAACCATTGGATAGCCTACATGTTCATAGCCATGCAAAATCAAGAACTTCATGAAGACTTCCTGTGAAAGAAATATAGGAGGACATTGACAAGAGCCTCAAAGTGTGGATAGGCATGGATGGATTGCAACCTTCATGATTGGAGCCAAGGACATAGAGTCAGAAAGACCTAAATTCAAATACTGCCTTGAATACTTACTCTGTGGCCCTAGGCAAGTCATTTAACTTGTCCTAGTCTCAATTTCCTTATCTGCAAAAAGGAGGAAATAATAGTACCCATCTTATAGGGTGGTGGTAAAGATCAAATGAGATAATGAATAAAATGCCTTGTAAACCTTAAAATACTATATAAATGCTAGCTAGCTGCTGTTATTTGGAGAGGGTGCCCACATGGATAAGATTCCAGAGCCATTGAAGCATCAAAGTATGTCAAGGCTGGATTTTTATTCTGTATTATGCTTGGCCCTAGACACAATACATTGAATAAATAGAATATCCATTTCTGCCAGGCTGAGCTGAGCCAGATTTCACTGGTATTTATTTCTTAAGGTGTTTGCCTGGAAAGCTAAACAGGCTAGATCTCATTTCATTTATGACTTGAGTTCTCCATTACCTAATTGGCATGTAAATGGCCTGCTGTTTATTAGGGGAGGTACAGTATGAAACAGCCTCCAGATGTAGCTATTTACAGGACAGTCTTCGTATGTAGAGACTGTGGGCCCCTTCAATAAATTCTGTGGGCAAACTCCAGAATGAAGTCTCCTTAGATAGTCAGGATGATGTGAAAAAGTTAAGTTACAGATGTCCACTCTCATGAGTCTAGTCAAGCATAATCCCCTTTCTCTGGCTCAATGCCAAAAACATCTCTTACCTGGGAAGTTAAGACTCAATTTTTAACAACATGACTTACTCAGGTATAAAAAAAAATGGGCATTATTTAATCACTAAATAATTAGGGCCAATTCAACAAGCATTTATTAAATTCAACAGCAAAACTGAAACAATGTCTGCCCAATAGCTTATATCTTACTGAGAGTGCACAGTACAAATAAAAGTAAGTAAATACTTATGTACACTAGGTAAATAGAAAGATATGCAGAATAATTCCAAGAATTAGAAACTACTAATAACTGAGGGGAAGGGTTCAAGAAAAGGCTTCCAGGAGTTGGTACCTGGAATCCACCCCAAGTGTTCACATGGACTATTTGTGCTCAATCTGTGATAGAGCATTTCAAGCTCCTATTGGTTGGATCAACGATGATGCATTGTAACTTTAATCTGACATAGTGATGTCAATTTGGTCCTCTTCAAGAACAAAGGACAACAACCACTTGAACTTTGCATCGAAGGAAGCAAGGGATTCCAAAAGCAGAGGCAAGAAGGGACTGCACTCTGAACATGGAGTTCTAAGCAAAGGTACAGAAGCAGGAGAAAAAAAGTATTTTTTATAAAGAAAAACAGGCTAAATTGCCTGAAATAGGGACAGCATAAAGAAGAGTATTATGAAATGATATTGGAAAAGTATGTGGAACAAGATTATACACTATAGGGTTTTAAATACCAGGCTGAAGATGTTGCATTTTGCCCTTGAAGCCATCGGGAGCCATTCAGGATTTGGGGGCTGGGGAGAGGCAGGATCAAAACTGTGTTTGAGGGATATCAAGTTGGCAAAATATATTCATTTGATATCTGTAGCTTGGAACTTAAATACTTGTTATCAAAATAATTTCTTGACTTACACTGAGGGAGAAAAAGAATAAAGAAGCAACAACATCTTTAAGAAAATTTCATAAGTCAATGGGAGCAGGTTACCATTGATGAATTATGTTTCATTATCCAAGTTCAATATGATGGCAAAATCTCAGGTTAACATTCTAATTCCTTGTAGAAATGATGGTAGCTACAGGTGATTGTTTTAACATCCATCCAGATGATCTAATGAATACTATTGAGTACTCCAATGAATAATTGCAGATTGGTTAGGAAGAAGGAAAAGGAAAAAAGCAAAACTTAAAAAAATACAGATGGAGAAATGAAGTAAGGCATATATTTTTAGTTTCTGGAGACCTTTCCTAATCCATCTTAGCTGTTTGTACTCCCCTCCCCAAGTAGGATAATGGGATCATAAATTTACAGCTGGAATGGACCTTAGAGTCCACTTTACAGGTGAGGAAACTAAAGTAGAAAGGTAAAATATTGCCCAATGTCACACAGGTGAGAAGTAGACATTTGAATTTCCTTTGTCTAATTTTTGTATTTGTCCCCCAGTTTTGTGTACCTCCTTTCTGATTCTGCAGCAGTAGAATGACAGTAATAGTAGGGAATACCAATAATCCTCCTGGTTGTAGATCATCCGTAAACTTTAATTTTGCTGTTGCTTTAAATGTGAGATCACTGTCCAATGAATAACAATTGGACATATAGCAAGAGGAGCTATTTCATATCAATATTTACCATAAGTGAAATCAGAAGAAAGAAGGAAGAGGAAACTAAATGGAGGGAAGGCTCCTAGGTCTTCTTGTGCTTGTGGAGTTGGTTTTATCATACACTCAAGAAGCAACAAGAAATATTGTTTCATCATCTATCACAGTACTAATGATTAGTGTTTTCAAAAATCCCACCAGGAGATAACTGTAGTTTATTATCAACATTGGCTGCTGAGGAAGATATAGTAGAGGAATTTTGTAAAGTACTTGGTAAAGTCTTCCAAAGAAAATCGATGTGTATGCTGATAATTGGTGACTTCAGTGCAAAGAGAGGAAAAAGGTGAGAATGGAGAGAAAGCTAAGGAAAAGCAAGCACTGAGCATGCAAATTGAAAAAGGTCAGCTACTGCTCAGGAATGAGATTTTCTACCCTCATTTCTATAATCTCTACCATCATTTCTACGGGGAATGGGAATGATAAGCCATGATGTTGAACTTGAGTAATGAAATATAACTCATCAATGGTGACCTGCTCCCATTGATTCAGGAAGTTTTCTTAAACATGTCAATGCTTCTTTGTACTTTTCTTCACTCAGCGTAGGCAAATAATTTTGTATCGAGCATTTAAGTTTCAAGCTACATCTATCAAATGTGTATATTTTGCCAAATTGAAATCCCTAAAGATCCTGCCTCTCCCCAAGGCAAGGCCACACAGAAAAATTGTTGTTGTTTAGTCATTTCTGACTCTCGGTGACCCTATTTTGGGGTTTTCTTGGCAGAGATACTGGAATGATTTTCCATTTTCATCTGTAGTTCATTTTACAGATGAGGAACTGAGGCAAACAGGGTTAACTGACTTGCCCAGGGTCACACAGCAAATAAGTGTCTGAGGCTGAATTTGAACTCACGAAGATGAGTCTTCCTGACTCCAGGCCCAGCTCCTTAGCCACTGTGCCATCTAGCTGCAACTCACACAGGAAGTAAATAGCAGAGAAAGGATTTGAATGACTCGGTTCCTCTGACTTTACTCCACATTATGTTGGTCCAAAATGTCATTTCTTCCACAATAATGGGGCTTTTCTTTCTTATCCCATTGATGCTGTGCTCCTCTTTGCTCCTGAAGAACTCTTATTTATTTTGCCCTTGAGGTTTTCTGAAATTATCGAGTATTGCCACTTTTCAAAACCGAAGTTAGAAGAATGTAAAAAAAAAAATGGATTAAGATGTTGAGTTCAACCCTGATATGGATGTTGCTCCAGCAAAGAAGGGAAAAAAAAGTCATATAGGAGGAGAATCGGGAGAGAGTGACTGTCATCAAATCCTAGTGGGAAGTGCATATGCAGGAGCCTTGTTAACAATATAGGACCAGGCACATTTTCTAGATTTGCTATTTGAATTGCTTGGAAAGGACTTGTTCTTTTCACTTAAAAAAAAAGGTTAGGTGCTTACCTTAATTTGAGAAACTGCCAACATGTATATAGTTTCTCTCATAATTTCTTTGACCCTCTCTCATCATTTTCATGAACCTATTCCCAAAATTACCGCTCTTCCTCATGGGCAATTTAAATAAGGAACATAGTGGCGCCTCTCATTATGACTGTGACTATCTGTCTCGACTTGACAATTATTGGCTCTGGAAGTATGTAGCCCATCATGGAATTCTGTCTCTTCTCTCCTTGCTTTGATTCTTCCTTCACAGAACTACAAAAGGGTAAGATCTTCGTGGGGCTTCCTGCCTTCGCAATTTGGTACCCAAAGAGTTCTAGTTCTCTGCAAGTCTTAGGTAAGACAAAGATAGCTTGTTGGATAATTATTTTTAGACCCTTAATTCTTTTGCCATCTGATGTCTCTACAGAGCAGAAACTATCAGACTGGGCGCTTCATAGATGGGATGTTAATCATCTAATACCATGACAATACTATATATAATATGAGAGGCAGTATAGCCAGCCTCAGAATCAGAAAGAACTTAGCTAGGTTCGTGTCTAGCCTCTGATGTGTATTAGCTGTGAAACCCTGGACAAATAACCTTACTGCCAAGGGGTTTCCTCTCTCCCAAGGATGCTGTGATGATCAAATGAAATAATATTTGTAATGCACTTAGCATAGTGTCTGGTACAGAGTAGGTGCTTAATAAATGCTTATTCCATCCATCTATGGGAGTTCCTTACAGTGATGAAACCATAAGTCTACACATATGGACTTTACTGTTATTAATAATAGCTAACATGAATGTAGATCTTTAAAGTTTGCGAACTCTTATATATATACATATATATATATATATATATATCAACATTGAGACTCATGATGAACCTGTGAGGTAGGTACTAATTCCATTTTACAGATGAAGAGACATGAAGATGGATGACTTGCACAGAGTCACATAACTATTTAGCGCCTGAGGCTTGATTTAAATCGAAGTCTTCTAATCTCTAGGTTTGGCATTCTGTTACCGTGTGTTGCCCCCTCCCACCACATATGTTGTATTCTGTTTATGTGAATCAGTCACCATGAGAGTCAGGGGTCACTGATCAATTGCCAGTCTTAAGTTCTGAAAGCCTCCCCTTTGCCCCACAGGGGTTTTTGGCAATCGTTACATTTCACTAACCATGCAATCACATTTATAAAGCTTAATGAATAATTGTCAAAAGACAAAAGTAGGAAGTAGGGGGAGTGGTAATGAATGTTAGGTACTTATGGGGTGTCGAACTGTTTGACATTAGTTCAAGAGTAATGGACGATAAATCAATGGATTGTATGAAGGAAATAGTGTGAGCTGCCTCATTAGTGGTTCAGGCATCTAATAACTAAGTGGAGTGGTAACGATCAATGCAGCAATGATCAAGCTTTAATTAAATGGCTACTGCATGTCGGGTCTTGTGCGAACCAACAGAGACACTAAGACAAAAATGAAACCATCCCTGTCCTCAAAGAACTTACACCTAGCAGGGAAAGGGGCATTGAAGGTCTTATAAATGGTAAATCTTTCGCTTGGGTACAAAAAAAAATCGACTTCATAAGGACAAGATGTGAGAGAGTTAGACGGTAATCGTTTTGAAAACGATCCGGGTTTTTAATGAATTGCAAGCACCATGTGAGTGGGTAGTGGGGTGCAACAGCCACTCACCTCATTGATGATCCTCTCTGGCTTCCTCTTTCTCTCCAGGTTTTCATGACATTTCTCTCATAATAACAATAGCGACAAGAATAATAAACTTTCGTATAGCACTTGCTATGCTACAGACACTGTGTTAAGTGTTTTCAATTATTATCTCATTTGATCCTCATGACAAATCTGGGAGGTAGGTGCTATTATTATCCCTATTTTACAGATGAGGAAACTGAGGCAAACAGAGATTTAAGTAACTTGCCCAGACTCACATAGCTAGTATGTGTCTGAAGCTGGTTTTGAACTCAGGTTTTCCTAATTCTGGTGGCATTCTATCCATTGCACCATCTAGCTACCCCATTTCCTAGTTCTACTACCTGTCTGGTTGTTCCTTCTTAATTTTTCAGCTCTTTCAGGCCCATTATCTGCAGGGATACTCCACCTTCTCCAGTTCAGTTCCAGTCTGTCTTCTCTTTTTCCCATATACTGTCTCACTGGATATTCTCTCTCCTGAGCTATCATCCTGCATCACTAAGAGTCTTTTAGAAATCATGGTCAAAATAGAAGCCATTATCTTTCCTGACAAGCCCTCCTATCTTCTGATCTTCCCTATTCCCGTCAAGGGCACTACCATGCTCTCAGCTACTCAGATTTACAACTTGGCTCACCTTTACTGCACTCACCTTTACTCACTCTCCCTCACCTCACATAGCTAGTCTTCTGCCAAATCTTATCATTCCTACTCTGAAATTCTCACATTTGTCCACTTCTTGATCATAGCCACCCCAATCACCTCTCACCAGCACCATGTGGAGGCAGTTAGGTGGTGTGATGGACAGAGTGCTGGACTTGGAGTCAGGATGACCTTAGTTCAAATCTGGCCTCAGACACTTACTAGGTGTGTGACCCTGGGCAAGTCACTTAACGATCTTTCTATGCTTCAATTCCCTCATCTATAAAATGGGATAATAGTAGCTCCCAACTCATAAGTGTTATTATGAGGATCAAACAAGATAATATTTGTAAAGTGCTTTATAAATATTATTATTATCATTATTATTGTTGTTATGGTAGCCTTTTCATTGGTCTGTCCTACAATTTCTTCCTTTTTTAATCTATCCACTATTCTACTGCCAAAGTAATTTTTCTGCATTATAGCTCTGACCATGTCGTCATTCCCCTTCCCCTGTCCTCAATAAGCCAAAGAGTTCCAGTGGTGCCCATTACCTTCAGGATCAAATATCAAAATCCCCTATTTGACATTTAAAACCCTTCATAACGTCCATGGCCTCTTCCTAGCTTTCCAGGTTTCTCACACTTTTCACACTCCACATGCTCTTTGATCCTAGTAAACTGGTCTACACATGATATTCCATCTCCAAGCTTTATGGTTTGAGTTGGCTGTACCCCATACCTGGCGTGCCCTCCCTCCTTCCATCTGTCTCTTAATTTCCCTGGCTTCTTTCAAGCCTCAGCTCAAGTTTCAACTTATGAACAAGGCATTTCTCAGTCCTTCATCCATCTACTCTCTATGTATCTTCTGTGTAACTAGTTAGGTTTTTTTGGGGGGGGAGGGGAGGGAAGAAAAGCAATCTAGGTTAGGTGATTTGCTCAGGGTCACACAGCTAATAAGTGAAGTCGGATTCAGGTCCTCCTGATTCGAGGGCTGGTGCTCTATGCACCGTACCACCTAGCTGCC
Source organism: Vombatus ursinus (assembly GCF_900497805.2). NCBI lineage: Eukaryota > Metazoa > Chordata > Mammalia > Diprotodontia > Vombatidae > Vombatus > Vombatus ursinus. The sequence continues at coordinate 3,285,502 of NW_020954581.1, forward strand.
CCATGATTAGTTAATTACATACTGTCTTTTTTATTAACGTGAGCTCCTTGAGGGCGGACGCCATACTTATTGCCTGTCTTTGAATTCCTAGTGCTTGAATAGTGCTTGGCACATAGTAAGTACTTTATACAATGGTGTTCATTGATTGATTTATTGAACAAAAGCCAGTATAATCTTGGGCTGCATTAAGGGGACCATATCGCCTAGGAAGAGGGAGCCTCCTTGGGAGGGTTGGGTCCAGTTCTGGGATCTGTGGTTTAAGGCAGTATCCGGAGGAAGGCTTTGAACCCAAGTCATATTCATGTCAATTGAGAGAACCAAGGTTGTCCAGCCTAGAGAAGAGACTACTCAAAGGGGATAGATAGTTGTCCTAGGAGGGGGGCTTCTGTTTGGTTCCAGAGGACAGAACCAGGAGAAATGAGTGGAAGCTGCAAAGGTGCAACTCTAGGCTTGATGTCCAAAAACAAGCTTAAGCATTTGTGCTGTCCAGAAGGCGATAGCCTTGGGTTTCCTCTCCTAGGGGTTCTTCAATCAAGCTGAGTGACTTTTTCAGGTGTGTTATCGTGGAGGCTTTCTTTACCTTATAGTGCTGAACTACACCAGGGATTCCTACCCTGTGGTCTTTGGAATTGTTTTGAAAATATTTTGATAATTATGTTTCCATGAAAGTTGTTTCTTTTTTAATCTTATTTTTAAAATTATGCCTTTAAAAACTTTCTGAGAAGGGGTCCAGGGCTTCATTAGACTTCCAAAGGAGTGGATCTATGATCCAAAAAAAAAAGTTAAGAATCCTTGAACTAGATAGTTACTGAGGTCCCTTCCAAATCCCAAATTCTGGGATTCTATGAAGTACATACATGGGATGTGCAAAATAGATACAAGGTAAATTTTTTTTGAGGGAGGGAGACAACATCTGGTGGGGGGGAGGGGATATTAAGTAAAGGCTCCAGGTAGAATCTGGTGGTGCTTCAGTTCAACCTTCTTGAAGGCAGCTAGGAATTCTAAGATTCAGAGGGGAGGAGAGAGTATAGTATTCCAAGGATAATGAGGACAGCCTATGCAAAGATTCAGACAGATGAGAGGGAGTATCCTGGTATATGAGAAACACTATGACAAAGGATTGTCCATCTAGCATCACTGACTACAGTTTATTTTTCAACCTTTAGAACTTTAACATCATCCCTCCCTCCTCCTGCCACCTTCTTCAGCTGGGTCTGTACTCTCACCAATTCCACTGTGGATTGTTATGCTTCCATTTCAAATTCCTACTATGAGCCACTTAATGAAAGGGCCAAAGGTAAGCATTAACACCATTGTTTGAAAAGCAAGTCTCTTTATAACCAGACAGGGAAACAGTGTGCCAGGGATGCTGGCAGCAATCATGGGGGTGGGGGGCGGGGGGCAGGGGGTACAGCGTGGAGAGCCATTTTCAACTCAGAGGAGTATATTTCAAGACCTAGTACAGATGGGGCCTGAGGCCACGCAAGACAATTTTGAGGTCTGAAATTGAAATTTTTTCCCTAATAAACTCTTTACCCTGTGACAAAAGAGAGACCAGAATGAGGGAGTTCACCAACCCTTGGGTAGTTGTTCAGACATTGATAGCAAACTCAATCTTCTCTTTCCTGGTACAGGAAAAACCCAGACTGGGGTCTCTTTTGATTTGTGCCTGTGAATGCTAGTTACCCCCACCCCGCTCCTGTCTGTACCTCCTCTCGGCCTCCCTATGTAAGGGAATCACCTGGAGCCGTGTGAGAAAGAAGGGACCCTAACACGGATTCTTTGAGCTGAAACAAGGAACAGAGCTGATCAAACAGTCGCTGTTTTCAGAAAGGAAATACTGTGATGTGGGCGACATCCTTATAAAGTGTCTCTGCGCTAGAGGGAAAGCAAAGATGCCAGATGTAGCTGTGCCTCGGCACTGCCTGGGGATCTCTCTCTTTCTTTCTCTCTCTCTCTCTTTTTCTTAATCCCAGAAACCTATAAAAATTGTTAACAAATCATACCAGACACTCACAAGTGACACACAGGGCATCTGAACTGAACGTCTCAGCCTGGGCACACACTTTATAATCTATGGGACTTTTCCCTCATACTTCTGGAACAGAAGTAGATTAACAGCTATGGATCTGGGTGGGAGTTTGCTATTCATTTAGGTGGTTGGTTTTTATTTCCTAGACAGTGAGAATGGGGGAGTACCTTTTGCCGTCCCTGGCCACCGCTGTGGCTCCCCAGCTGGGCTTTTTTGCCCACACAGCCTCACCAAGCAAGTTTGCTTAGTAACAGCACATAGCAGAGAACTCACAGGACATTGATTGGCAGTGGGATATTACAGACCAACAGCCCATCCCAGCAGGGAGTCCATGGTGGTGGGCAGCTTGAAGTCATAATGAGCTGTAATTGTTGGCAGGCAAGAATGAGGGGGAAGGGAAGGAATTTGAACTGGACCTCAACTCCCACTCAAAGGAATACACAACTCTAGTCCCTGGTTTCCTTGCACATGAAGGTGGGGAAAGAAAATATAAAATGATAGCAGTTGGTTGGATAACAATAGATAGACTCTTAGAGGTCAAGAAGTAGAGGGTTAGGACTGTCAAAACAGAAGTCTCTGGCCTTTAAACAATCTATTTATGAGAGAGAGGGAGAAGAAGAGATAGATAGATGATGGATAGATAGAGAGATAGAGAGACAGAGAGACAGATGAGAGACAGAGAGACAGATGAGAGAGAAACACAGAGAGATACAGGGATAGAGACACACACACACAGAGATGATAGACAGAAATAAACAAGTAAATAATAGTTAGATCAATAGTTGAGATTTGTTGTTGTTTAGTCATTTTTCAGTAATATCTGATTCTTTATAACCCCATTTGGGGTTTTCTTGGCAAAGATACTGGAGTGGTTTGCCATTTCCTTCTCCAGCTCATTTTACAGATGAAGAAACTGAGGTAAACAGCATCAAATGACTTGCCAGGGGTCACACAGCTTGTAAGTGTCTGAGATTAGATTTGAACTCAAGAAGATGAATCTTCTTGACTCCAGACCCATTGCTTTATCTATGTTACCACCTAGCTGCCCAGAGAGATAGGTGGAAATAGATGATATATGTGTCTATATATGTATGCATACACATACATCTCTATGTATATATCTACACCTCTCTCTCTTTGAGACAGAGAGACAGAGAGAGAACATTTATGGAGTACTTACTCTGTGCCAGGCACTGTGCCAATCTCCAAGGATATAAAGGCAAGTGAACAAGACAGTCCTTATCCTCAAGGTGTTTCCATTCTAATGGCAGTAGATGACAAACAAAGGGGCAAGGCAGCAGCTAAAGAAAAGGAGTTTAGAGTGAGGATCCAAGCCTAAGTGAAGTTACATATGGCTGACGTCCTTCCTATGATGGCAATCCTGGGAAGGGAGTCACCCATTGGGAGAGGTGAGTCTTTTGTTATGTTTCTTCAGAGAGTCAAGGCAGCAGGTGAGGACAGGGTAGAGAAATCCAGAGAGAGAGAAGGAGAGGCAGAAACAAAGGTCTGGTTTAATTGGGGTTAAGCACAGGTATGGTCTTTCCTACAATGAAGGTCATACCACGTCATACCAGAATCCCATATTAGACATTCTGAGGGATAACAAAAGAATCTCATATCAGGTTCCTGTTTTCAAGGAATTTGCAGACTCATTGAAGATATTGGAAATATTCCTGGGAAAAGTGAGCTCATGATGTAAGACAGTATATATGATAAATGGCACAGAGGTAATGATAATGATAATACATTTGATTAACACTCCAAGGTTTGCAAAGAGTTTTGCCTATATTCCCTCATTTGATCATTTGATAATGGTCATCTGCCCTATGTTATATTCAAGGAAAGCTGCAGAAAGAAGTGGGCTTTGAACTTGGGTCTTGAAGAAGGGTTTAGATTTGGATAGATGAGGGTAAGGGAGGAGTGGAAATGTTATGAGCTGTGGCATGGGTACAAGAATGCATAGGACATGTTCAGGAGATTGTTTAGACCTGACTGTCTGGAACAGAGGGTTCATTTTGAAGAGTCCTGGGAGATGAGGTTGAAGATGAGGATTACGGTCAAAGTTGGGGAGGGTCTTGGATGTCATTCAAATGAATCTGGGATGTACCTTATAAATAATGGGGAACTCCTGAATGGCATCTGGGAAGTGATCTTAATACAGAGAACTGAGAATAGTGGAAAGAGTCTGGGATATGGATTTGGAAGACCTAAATTTTATTCCTTACTCTGACATTTACCTGCCATTGGACCTTGAACAAGTCAACCTGCCTATCTAGCTGCAGTTGTTCCATCTGTAAAATGAGGATGTTAGATGAGCTGATCTCTCAGGGCCCTTTGTATGGCTCAATGGATCTAGTGGTGTTCAGAATGGACGTTAGTATGAAAAAAAGGCTGGAAGCCATTTAGGAAGATAGTGCGTTGGGACACCCATGAGCTGAACTAAAGTAGCAGAAATAAAGAAGGAGTAATGGTTGTGAGGAACATTACCAGGAAAAGATCTAAACAAATTAGGCACCCTCCAGTGAGAAAAGAAGTTGCCAGACCCCAACCATTTTAGTTGAGGACGTGGTCGCTTCCGGTTTCCCACCAGACACATCCAGTGCCCCATGCTGGGATGGGGAGGTAGATCTGGCTGTATGTTTGCCAAATACCAGACAGATGCCCCCACTCCATGTCCAGTCACACATTTGGCCACCTGTACATTGTTCCAGGAGGTGGCATGCAAACAAATGTTGGGGATACAGAAAGCCAGTTTTGTTATCAAGCTGATCTCCAAGGACAATTTTGTCCTATGTTTCTGCGATGGAAACATCATTATATTTTCAACACTAGTCTCTGGCCTCCTTATAAGCAACAGTCAGGTCAGTTCCAATATGTAATGGCTCCCACTCAGGCTGTAAAAACTTCAATGTACTTAAACTAGTCTTTCACCAAAAGTTAGCAGTAAACAATTGGGTCATAAAGCTTTTTTGAGAGGCAAGAGAACAGCAATTCGGAGGCTATAATTATTATTTCTCTCATAGTGATGACTCTTTAGGAACAAAATTAAACAAACAAACAAGGCATTGCAGTCTGCTTTTCCATGGGTTTGTCTTCTATATCATCATTGGCTGTTTGGTGGACACAGAGAGTAACACATTCTCATTCTTCCTGGTGGTAAATTCTAGAAGTGTGGCAAAGCCTGCACCCAATAATTTCTGCGTAATCAAGTATCTGATTCCCATAAACAATCTACATTTCATCTCTCTCACGTGGCTATTTGTGTTTGGAGCAGTTTCAAGTCATTGGAGAATATGCTTGTGTCGACAAGACCCACGGTTTTATTCCTCTGCAGCTGAAAGGCCGAGAAATGGAAATTATAGGGAAGTTAATGAAAAACTTACTTGAGATAGACTTGTTCAATAGCTCTGGGACCCCATGATTTTATGTTAGCATTAACTGGACAATATATTCTTTACAGGAGGCCCAGTCGTCTTTAAAGGGTGGGGTCAGCTGTTATTTGGTATATCTGCTTTCTGCTGCATTGGTGGGAAATGGATCATGGCATCCTAAAATCATGACTTTGGAGTAGTAACTGATCTTAGGGATCATCTAGTCCACCACCATCCCTTTGTTTTACAGATGAGAAAACTGAGGCCTGGAGAGGTTATGTGATTTACTCAAGGTTACGTTGTAGTAAATGATAGTTAAGATTTGAACTCCTGGCTCCAAAGCCAGCAATCTTTACACTGTACCATGCCATCACCTTAATGGTTCCCTGTTCTTACTTTTTCATGGGTTTTCACTTTCATACAAACACACACACACATTCTGAATTGCATTTGGTAGCACACAGTGCTTCTTTGGGGGTGGAGAAGACATCTTAATATAATGATATTTTCTCCTCTGGAAAATTAGGAAGGGTGGGGATAGTCCAGAGGAGTTCTAAAGCTCTTCCTGCTTTAACATTCTATGAATCAATGTCAGTTACTTCCAAAGACCTGATGGATTAAAACATTGCTCAGATGTGAATTCCCACAGCGTATACAAGAGCACTGTACAAAGGTACAAGGTCTTGTTATTAGGTTCTGGAATTCAGGTTTTGACTCTCATTACATGGTAAGAAAACTGTCACAGAGAGGCAAAAGCACCAATCTGATATCAGTCAGCAAATGCATGGCAGAACTCAGATGTGAAATTGGGTACCTAGAATTCTACCAACAGCATAGTGCTCTGCCATTTTGTTTCTGGGCTGTCTTAATTAACCTGTTGCCCTTGGGCTTTTGATTTTAAGTTTCCTCATGGTCTGTGACTTCTCTAACTCACCCTTTCACACAGCTGCTAAAATCATCTTCCTAAAGCACAAATCTGGCCATCTAAGTCCCTGCTCAAGAAACTTCAGTATTTCCCAACTGCTTGTAGGATAAAATACAAACCCTTCAGCTTGGCATTGAAAGCCCTTCTCCATCTGGTCCCAGTCTCTCCTTCCAGGTTTATTGTATATTACTTCACTTTGTGAACCCTATGTTCCAGACTAGTTAGCCAGCTTGCTGTTCCCTGAAGTTGGCAATTAATCTCCTGCTTTTACAGCCTTGTACAAATTGCCTCTCCTTCACCTGTAACACACTCTCCCCTGTCCCCTGCTTTCCTCGAATCCCTAGTGTCTTTTAGGTATTTTCCCAGGGACCATCTCCTGCAGGAACACATTTCTTCTTCTTCTTCTTCTTCTTCTTCTTCTTCTTCTTCTTCTTCTTCTTC
>NW_020954581.1:3292340-3299442 GCF_900497805.2 Vombatus ursinus
TCTACTTCATCATCATCACCTTCATGATGGCTAGTATTTAATTAGTACTGTAAGGTTTACAAAGTGCTTTACAAATATAATCACATTTTAGCCTTATAACAACCCTTGGAGAAGGTGCTATTATTATCCATAATTTAAGGATGAGGAAATTGAGGTAGACAGAGATTAAGTGACTTGCCTAGGGTCATCCAAACCAATAAGTATCCAAAGCTAGATTTGAACTTAAGTGTTCCTGATTCCAAGCCCAGTGCTCTTTCCATGTGTCACCTAGCTGCCTCATCTCACCACATCTTTGTTCGTTCTCCCTCCTTATATGTGTATTTACATTTTTGTACATATATATGTATGTATATATGTATACTCTATATCCCCCCCCCACATAGAATGTAAGCCTCTTGAGGGCAGACACTATTTATCCCTTTGTCTGGCATATAGTAAGAATTTGACAGATACTTTTTATTGGATTAGATCTCTTCAAACCTGGTAGCAAGCAGAGAATTAAGAGGTAATGCTATTATAACAAACACAGAAGAATAAAAAGCAAGAAAAGAATGAAAATGTCCCTCAAAAAAGACAAGCAGGAGCTTTTTCTAGAGAAAAAATGCCAGAAGGGCAAGGGGATTAAAGCTCAGTCCAGATCAGGATTAGTCGAAAGACATGGGTGTTTTTAACCTGAAGGAGACATAATAACTACTGAGCATTTTAGGGATTGTCAGATGGAAGAAGGATTACATTTGTTCAGCTTGGTCCCAGAGGACTGAGCAGGAACTAATGGGTGGAGGTTAGAGGGGGTGAGGTTTTAGTTAGATATTGGGAAAAACCTTCCCAGGGACAGTTCCACCAGAGAAATCTCTCCAGGTTGTCTGGGATCTATTAATTGCCATTTTCTTCTTCCATTCATTCAACAATTCTAAATTCACCTACCTGTACCACCATCCAGCACATGTCTTGATCTTATCCTTAAAGCTATGATAAAAAACATGGGGAAATGCCTTGCTGAAGTCTAGGTATATTATGTTTGCTGTATTTTTTTGATCTACCAATCTACCAACCCTGTCAGAAAAAGAAGAAAGAAAGATTACTCTTATAGGACCTGGTGTTGATGAAGTCATACTGGCTCTCAGTGATACCTGCTTTCTTTTTGATCATTTGATCAGTTAATAGAATATATTAAGTGCCTACTGTGTGCCAGGCACCATGCTAAGTGCTGGAGATACAATAAAAAGCAGAAGACAATCCATGCTTTCAGGGAGCTCACAGTCTAATGGAGGGGACAACATGAAAACAGCTATGCACAAAAACTCTATCTCTGTCTCTGTCTCTCTCTGTCTCTGTCTTTCTGTCTTTGTCTGTCTGTCTGTCTCTCTCTAAAAATGAATATGGTAAATTGAAGATAATCAATAGAGGAAAGGCATTCATATTAAGGGGAATCAGTAACTCTTGACTCTGCCCAATCATTTAGCCTTTGTATACTTCAGTTTCCTCATCTGTAAAATGGGAATAATAATAGCACCTTCCTTACAGGGTTATCGTAAGGATTAAATGAGAGGCTATTTGCAAAGCATTCAGCACAGTGCCTAGCACATCATAGACTCTTAATAAATGCTTGTTCCCTTCCCCCATCTTCACTCCCTGTCTCGAACCCTCTTTTCTTCTTCCTCTACACTATTTTGCTTTGTGATATCATTATCTCCCATGGATCCAATTATCTCTATGCAGATGATTCACAGATCTATTTATCTCTGCCCTAACCTCTCTCTCCACTTCCATTTTCACACCTACTGCCTAGTGAACATCTAGACCTACATTTCCTTAGACACATTAAATTCAACGTGTCCAAAACCAAACTCATTATCTTTTCCCCCCGAATCCTACCTCCTATTTGTCCAGGTTGGCAGCCTGGGTTTCATCCTTAACTCCTTCTCGTGCCCATAGCCAATCTTTTGCCAAAACCTACTGATTCTACTTGTGCACCATTTCTGATTTACGCCTCCTTTTCTTCTGATATTTTCAACACCCTGGTGTAGGCCCTCATTACTTCACCCCTGGACTACTGCGATAGCCTTCTAAATCATCTCCCTACCTCGTGGATCCTTATCCCCTGTCCATTCCTACTTGAACAGATCTTCCTAAAGTTCAAGTCTGATTATGTCACCTCCCATTCAACAAATTCTAGTGGCCCCCTGTTATCCCTATTACCTCCAGGTTCAAATATTAAGACCTCTATTTCACTTTTGAACACTTCATATCTTGGCCCCTTCCTACATTTCCAATTTTCTTATATTTTGTACCTTAAAGAGTTATTTTTGTTGTTCAGTCGTTTCAGTCCTGTCTGACTCTCCATGACTCCATTTTGGGTTTTCTTGGTAAAGATACTGGAGTGGTTTGCCTTTGCCTTCTTCAGCTCATTTTACAGATGGGGAAACTGAAGCAAACAGAGTTAAATGACTTGCCCATGGTCACATAGCTAGTAAGTGTCTGAGACTAGATATGAACTCAGGTCTTCCTTACTCCAGGCCTGGTGCTCTATCCACTGCACCACCTAGCTTCCCTTTTCTTATATTTTCTTTTTTTCTTATGTTTTACTTCTCTCAAAATAGCCTACGATACAGCAACAGCAGCCTTCATGCCTGGCACTCCATCTCTCGGCTCTTTTCCCTTTCTTCTGGCTTCCTGGCTTCTTTCAAGTCTCAGTTAAAATCCCATGTTCTATAAGAATTTTTTCCTAATTCCTCCTTAATGCTAATGCCTTTCCCCTGAGATTAGTTTCATTTTATCCTGTATATATCTTGCTTCTACATAGTCGTGTGAATGTTTCTCCCCCATTAAATTTAAGTTCCTATAGAACATAGACTGTTTTTGCCTTTCTTTGTATCCTCAATACTTAGCACAGTGCCTGGCATTTAGTAGACATTTAATAAAATACTTATTAAGTTGACTTGACTTAACTGTAACATAGCAAAAAAAAAAAAAAAGCCCCTTTTGCTGTTTTAACATTCATTTAATTGCGGCCAGGAAGATCTGAATTCAAATCCTGTTTCAGGTACTTAATAATAGTGTGACCCCAAAGGCATTTAATCTCTCTCAGCCTTGATTTCTTCATCTATAATATGAAGGGACTGGAAATGGTGACCTTCTAAATCTGTGGTCCAATGATCTATAACCTGCCTCCCTAGCATGACTTGAAGAGACAGGCAAAGACTCAATTTTCTTAGATACCAATCTTACCATTTGTTAGTGTACTATTTGAAATGCATTTCTTTGAATCTTAAAGAATTTTGTTCTTGGAAAATCCTTCCCATGAATGCCAAGGCTACTGGAAAGTGTTACACTCTAAGTGCTAGCAGGTAAGCATCCTAGGATGGATAATTATTGCCTCTAGGATAAATAACAGCCTCTTCATTCAGATATTTAAAGCCCTCTAACCATATGACTCCCATATGACATTTCTAGTCTGATTTCCTATTACTCTCTGAATTAGCCCTCAGAGGCCCCCACTTCTGGATTTAGCTAAGTATGAATACTCTCAGAGACAGGAGTACTAATTTTACCTTTATTGAGAATTAACAAAGGATACAGAAATCAAGGATAATGGATGTCAAATTGGACCCAAGAGCAGTTGTAGTCAGTGGATGGCCTCCCCGTGCCTACCTCTGGCTCCCACAGTGAGTCTCATCCCCTAAACCTATCAAGACAGCCTGCCTGAGGTGGGGGCCTCATCAGGTCAGAAGAGCCGTGACCCTCCTCCCAAGGATTGCTTCTGCTCTCAAATATTGAATGCTGAGTCCACTGGGGTGTCATTTGGGTAATTAACAAAACTGATCCTCTGTGCCCTGGCCCATCATGTCTTCCTTCTCCTCTTTTTTAACTTTGAGTTTATGGTGTTGTGGATGCCAGTGAAGCACAAAATATCAAGTAGGGGCTTGTCTACACTAATAAATGGGTCAGATAGTATGTGGATTAAAAAATAATAGCTAATACAGAACCTACTATGCACTAGGCACTGTGCTAAGTGTTTTACAATGTTCTCACTTGATCCTCACAACAATCCTAAGAGGCATGCACTATTATTATCCCTATTTTACAGTTGAGGAAACTGAGGCCAAAAAAAGGTTAAGTGACTTGCCCAAGGTTACACAACTACTTAAAGTCTGAGGTCAGATCTGAAATCAGATCTTCCCAATTCCAAGCCCACAGCTTTATTCACTGCATAGCTGAGCTGACTCAGTTTTAAGGACTGAATTTGGTGAGGAAAACTTAGGATCATAGGATCAGAGATCTAGACCTTAGAAGCTACAAGGCCCACTCCTTCATTTTAAAGGTGAGGAAAGTCAGGTCCAAACACATGAAGTAATTTGCCCCAGCTCTTACAAGTGAAGAGTGACCTTGGACATAACAGTTTCAATGCCCCCTTACCCTTCATCATCCTGCCACAGTCATTTTTCTTATGCATAGATTTAGTCAACATCACTGGGAACCAGAAAGGACACACAGGGCACTAAGGCCCACTTTGTGCTTTGGTTTGTTTCATGTTTAATTTACTTAAAGGTTAACCTGCTGTTGCTAAATCTCTCACACTTTGGTTGGTCCTCTACACATAATCTTTTAGATCTCCTGGGCCGTCTCCAGTTGTCCTGATCTGTGTCTTGCCACTGGACGCAGATGGCTCCAGAGGAGAAAGTGAGGCTGTTGACTTTGCACTGCCCTCCCTCACTGAAATCAATTCATTTGAAGATCATGACATCTCCTTCCTGATGTCATGGTCCTCTTTCAGAGCGAAGGACAAATGAGTTCTCCCACACATGGTCAATTCTGACTTGATGAGAAGCCAGAGGGTCATGCTGAATGTTGAGAATCTGAACTCCTCAAATTCAGGCCCTTTTACTTGCTGACTTTATATATAAACCATCTGGTTCATCTAACTTCATTTCTGTTACCCATTTTCCTAAGTGAGAAGGAGCATTGCACAGAGGAAAGGGGACTGAACTTGGAGCCTGAAAGGCCTAGGTTCTAATGTCACCTCCTTAGGTTATTATGTGACTGTGGGCAGGTCTCTTAAATTTTCTGAGACTGTTTCTTCATCTGCAAAATTGAGATGACCATACTGCCAGTAGCATAGGGTTGTCATTAGCATCAAGTGAGATGATGTTTGGTGAACTGGCCTACAGAGACAATCCTATGGAGCACCAGGTTCAGAGTTGCCGTGGGACCTGTTTCTGGCTGTGTACTATGAAAGGGCCTGCACTTTGAGATGATGCAAAGTCCCTTTATTGACCATGGAACTTGGATAGCTGATGACTCAGAAGGTCTATCAAAGGAAGCATGTCTCTTCCTTTCTGGCTGCAAACTGTATCAGGTCTATTTTAAGCTGCTTCTAGAGAAGAGGTGGGAGAAGGAGCAGTTTGCCCTTAACACCCACCCACTCTGGCTTCCATGAAGCTCCATGAAGACATGGCATCTAAGGTACACCTCCAGCCTAGGCAGGCCTAAAACTGGATTTGGGCTGCCTCTTTTTATGTCTGCCCTTTGCTAATCTCAGGCAAATGACTATCTGTTCTCAAATGAATGTGTCCAGACTTTGAGGCAATCTTGTGAGTTTGTGAGGTCTGGAGTTCCCACGTTCCACCGGGTTGAAATCGAGTGGTGGTGGGGAGGGGTCCTTGGCACCTACTCCAATTCTGTTGATGAGTACAGCCACCAACAGGAGGATTGGTCCGTGTCTGACCACTTTCCCTGAAGACGTATGCTGTCACTTATTTGGCCAGCAGATTTCCTCTGGCCATTTTCTTTCAGGATCTGCTGGTGCTTACCTAGTTAATTCTATTTGTCTCACACTGGACCTCTCATGCTTTCCTGGAAAGGTTGTAAGAGATGTTTGCAGCTACAGATAGATCTACATGGATTATTTGTCAGGAAGTTTTTAAAAGAATCTGATGGCCAGGGATTCAAAGCCCAACATCTCCCCTTAGGGGTGCAGTCACCCCCTCCTTTCCTTACCATAAACTCAGGGTGCCTCCCTCTTCCCTCCACCTTTCTTTTCCTTATCTGTTCTCCTCAGGGGAAATGTGAATTTTAGAACTGAACTGTTTTTTTGTTTTTGTTTTTCAGCCAGAGATATTTTATTGGTTTTTCTCTGTTTGAGAGGAAGTGTGATGTAGAATATAGAGAGCTGGCCTCCAGGCTGGGTTCATGTCTTACCTGTGACACACAGTGGGCAAGTCACCACCTCTAGGGATTCTCTAAGATACTAAACTGCTGAGAAGGAGCTGACCAGCGTTGGTGAAGAAGTTTCCTCCTGGGGGAGTTCCCTATCCTTTTTCCTCTGATTTAGGCAGTGGGCCTCAGGTGTAAGGCAGAGTATTGGTTAGAAAAAGAAAAGTGCACAGGGCAGCTAGGCAGAGTGGAGAGCAAAGAGAATTTGAGAACTGGGTACAGATGCTACATGATCTGATTCTAATTAAAGTCTTAACTAGGAATTGTTTCACGGGGGCGGGGGAGGGGGTGGGGGGTGCGGTATATCTGATGAGGGATAGGGGTGAAGAGGCAATTTGGGAACAGGTACAATCATGCTAGGAAGGGAAAGTCCAACGGGGATGGAAGGCCACTTTGGGCTGGTTTCAAGGCCCAGAAATCCTGACCATTGGAGGACCCTGAGGTGAGATATGTAGAAGAAATCCTACTAACTACCCCATTTGCCTGCATGGTATTTGTGACTCTGCATCTCACAACTGTTTTTGGTACAGAAGTGAAAGGTGAAACAATGACTGGGGGAAGTGGTAAGGTGGGGCCTTATCAACTATGAAATCCTTAGCAGAGGCACTGGGGTGATCTGTACACTCAGAGCATTAAGGCTGCTGCAGAGGTGTGGACAAATCAGAGTGAGAAGGGATACAGGTGACATGTTGAAACACCCAAATAAGCCCCCTCACATTTGGTGTTAGTGTCATGCAGAGGTTGAGATGGAGAAGTCTATACTAGGGAATCTTTCTTCTCCCCTCGACTTTCTTCTCCCCTCCTTTCTTTTTCCATTTCTTTCCTCTTCTTCCTTCCTTCCTCCCTTCCTCCCTTCCTCCCTTCCTCCCTTCCTTCCTTCCTTCCTTCC
>NW_020954581.1:3299483-3320103 GCF_900497805.2 Vombatus ursinus
TCCTTTTCCTTTTTTTGCAGCAGGAAACTAGGAAATGAGTCATTAAACATTAATACTGTCTTAAAATAACTCAGAGTCATGTGATCCTGAGATGAACTCTAGCTGTGCTAGCTGAGTAATAGAGAGAGGTGGCACCTTGAGAGCTGCTATTTCATTAAGGAGGACTTGCCCTCTCACACCAATAGCGCCAGCTTTGGCTCCTTCCCACTGGGAGGGCTGCGGCCTGCTGAGCAGGAATCTCAGCCTCTTCTCAGATCCGTGGAAAGCCCTCCTCTTTCTTTCCTCAGAAGCAAAAGGTTTATATTAAGCGAGTGAACTTCTCTTCCCCCTGGAGAATCACTCTGACACAGTGACCTGGCTGGCCCTTTTGGATTTACAGAGTATATTCAAGAGTTTCCATTTTAAGCAACTATTTAAAACAAAAACAAAAACAAAAAAAGCTTTATCGGTGACTTTGTTTTTACATATTGATCATTTCTGAAAATACCTCTCCTGAAGAGGCTGGGTGGTGTCCTGTATAGTGAGCACATCTTGAAATCAGGGTTTAAGTCCTCTATCATCCTGCCTGAGTGATCCTGAGCAAGGGAGTCACCTTTTCCATGTCCTAGGCAACTCTCCAAGACATTCACAGAGGACTTTCCTTATCTACAATTCCTTACACTGATGAAATCACTAATCTGCCCTCCGGAAGCTGACATTCTAAAGGGGGAAATAATATACAAAGCACAGAGTGGGGGGATGGTGGTTTCCGGGAAGGGGCACCCTAGTGCTGAAAATTATTGGTTAAGTGGGAATTTAGAGGAGGTTTAGAAACATTTTATGCAGAACCAGTGCCAGAGTTGATTTGCTCATGGTTGAATAGAGCATAAAAATGGAAAAGACCTTAGAGGCCATCCAGCCTAACTCACTTTACAATTAAAGAAACTGAGGCATAGCACATTAAAGCACTTGACCAAGGGTACACAGCTAGTAAGTATATGAGGTAATATTTGGACTCAGGTATTCCTTATTCCTAGGGGCAGTGGATAGAATGCTGGGCCTGGAATCAGGAAGACATCTTCCTGAGTTCAAATTTGCCTTCAAGCACTTACTACTCGTGTGACCCTGGGCAAGTCATCTAACCCTGTTTGCCTCAGTTTCCTCATCTGTAAAATGACCTGGAGAAGGAAATGGCAAACTATTCCAGTATCTTTGCTAAGAAAACCTTAAATGGGCTCATGAAGAGTCAGACACAGCTGAAATGAATGAACAATAATAAGAGTACCTGGAAAGAAATCACATACAATGAGGCTGGAAAGGTAAGTTGAATAACCTCTCAGGACCCCGGCTATAAAATTATATAATTCTTGATTTGCTCCGTAATAACCATGTATTCACTGTGGAGCAAATAGAGCGCTGTTCTTGGGAATCAGGAAGACGTGGGTTCTAATCCTGGCCCTGATACTTATTACCTGTGTGAACACAGGCAAGTCACTTAAACTCTCTGAGCCTCAGTTTCCTCATTTGTAAAATGGAGACAATAATATTTTTAGTAATAAAAATAACAACAGCTAGCATTTGTATCTCACTTTGACTTTTGCAAAGTGCTTTACATATGTTATCTCATTTGGTAGCCTAATTCACATCGTTTGTGTGAGGCTCAAATGAGCTAATGTGACATTTTGCTGATTTTTGAAGAGCTTTTTGATGAAAAGAGAGAATTGGTCTGGAAGTCAAGGAGACCTGAGTTCAAGTCCCCTATCTCACACATACAGTTTGTATGATGCTAGTCAGCTTGCTTGACTTCTAGGTAGCTGTCTAAGACAAGGTGCTGACATACACTGGAAGAGAGAGTCTTCTCTTTGGGAGTTCCCTATGTCTAACCCTGTTTAAATGCCATTTGTCATTGACATTCCTCCAAGAAAAGTCACTTTTTTGAGGCCAGAACCATCATACTATGATCAAGTCAGTCATCCCATTGGGACAATTGAAAACAAACAGAAACAGAAAAAAAAAATGAGGCTATGGCCGGTGTCATTGGCCTGTCCAGGTGGGCTGCCCCTCATCTGTCTTCTTTTATCATTTCTAGCTCCTTCCTCATCTGTCTTTTTTTCTCCTCTCATCCATAGAACCACATGCCTTCCAAGCATTCTTTTAGGGCTTGAGTCCAAAACCTTCTCTTATCTGCAATTCACTGTGCATTTGCCACTCGGCAGAGGCTGCCAGCAGCTCAGTGGGTGTTTTTATAGTCTGCATTAAAAAAAAAAATGCCACGCCACTAATAAAGTTTTCCTTATTGTTGCAGCTGCTGGCAAATGGGACTGTCTAGGGAGAGTGGGGCTGCCCAAAATGCTTCATTATGCTGCAAGAATATTTTGATAGGTTTTCAGCAGCTCCTGACTTTCTGTCAACATCACTATGTGGCCTTTTAAAGATTTTTTTTCCTTCCTTTCCTTTTTCTTTTATAGGTCCCTAAACTCAAGAAAACATTCAGGTCAGTTGTTTACTACCTGCATCTTTCCAAGTAATTAGCAGGTAGAATTACCTGGTAGCAAGTAGGCAGCTGCTTTGCCTGAAGTCCCTGGGTAGGGGCACACAGGGGTAATTACCATCTCTAGCGGCCCCTCAAGCAGGCCTCATTTCAAGTGGCTGGAGGGAATCTCATTCTGCCATTTTGGTCTCAATGCCAGATTGTGGATTTTCCCTTCGGAAAGCCAAGCTTCAAGCAAGATGGATACTTGGAACTGTGGAGTTCAAGGAAATCCCTCCCTTTCTTCCTTCCCTGAAAATAGACAAAAGCATTTAGAGTGTGTTCCCTTAACTGCACGATTTTTCCTTAGGTGAAATCAACCCATGTATTCGAGACAGAGACAAAGCAAGTGATCAATGTGATGTGAAAGCTAAGCCGTCTACAAAGCTGTAGGATCATAGATCTACAGCTTAGAGGCCCCCTATTCCAATCCCCTTATGTTACAGCTGAGAAAACTGAGACACTGATGGTAGACTCATCCAAGGTCCCAAAGGCGGTATGGGGCAAAGTCAGCATCTGAACTCAAGAGCTAGAGATGGTCCCACCCTACCACACTGCCTTACCTATTAGGGACTTTTATTTCTTGTCACGGGTAGGGGCTTCTCATGGTACTCACTTCATCTTACTGATAATAATAATTGCTGACATTTATAGCGATCATCAAGGTTTACTAAGCTTTTATAGACACAATCTCATCTGATCCCTACAATTGTTCTGTAAAGTAGGTGTTACTTTTAATCCTATCCTACAAATGAGAAAACTGAGGCAGGAATTCTTTTTTTTTTTTCCTTAGGACAAGGTGTGACACCTAGTAGGTGCTTAACAAATGCTTGTTGTTGTTACTGACTGCCATTAGAGCTGGCTCCTGGTCAGGCAGCTGAGAGTCTTTCTTTTTCAAGAGGAGTAAATAAATATAAACTTACCTAGTCCACTCTGCACAGTTGTCTCCGACCAGTCTAGACTTCACATCCCATCAAGCTACCCACCTTGCTCTTTTGCCATTTCCCCTGGTATTGCTTGAATACCATACTTACCTTCCCACCTTTCATCTCCTGTTTTGGGTATAGACATCAAATCAATTGATTGACTGTCTTGTGTATCGGCTCATCATCCCTGTTCTTCTGCCCACTGAAATATCCTTCCCTGGACATCCTTCTGTTCCTTGTGAGTCTCTCCCATTAGAATGTATGCTCTGTGGAGACAAGGACTGTCTAGATTATGCATTTTCAGTGCTTAGCGCAGTGCCTAGCACATAGTAGGCACTTCATAAATATTTTTATTTTTTCCTTCATTCACTTAGACATTCATTTGAGTTATTCCATGACTCCGTTGTTGCCTCTAGAATAAAATACAAGCTTCTCAGTATATCATTTACAACCTTTCACTGTCTGATTCACCTTCTCTTTCCAGGCATATACAAGTTTCTCTTACTCAAGTACTCTCCATTCCAGCAATACTGGCATTACTTGCTCTTCCCCAAACTTGGTACTCCATCTTCCTGTGATACCTTTGGACAGACTATTCCCCATGTCTAAAATGCACTCCCTTCTCAACCCCACCTTTTAGGATCTCTAACTTCCTTCAAGACCCAGCTCACGTGTCCATCTCCTGCAGGAAGCATTTCTAATCCCCTTAGTCCCTAGTGTGTGCTCCTTCTTCTTCTGGAAATTATCATGTATGCTATCTCTCTATCTCTGTCTCTTTCTTTCTCTCTTCATCTTCATCTTTATCTCCCTCTGGTACTCCTCTGCTCCCCATTTTCTCTCTCTCTACCTATCTGTTTCACATGTTGTATTTCTCTAGTAGGCTGTCAGCACTTGAGGTACCATTTTTGTTGTTGAGTTGGTTCTGACTTGTTATGACCCCATTTGGGGTTTTCTTGGCAAAAATATTCAAGTGGTTTGTCATTTCCTTTTCTAACTCATTCTACAGATGAGGAACTGAGGCAAATAAAATTAAATGACTTGTCCAGGGTCACATAGCTAGTAAGTGTTTGAGGCTGGATTTGAACTCAGGTCTTCCTGAGTCCAGGCCCAATGCTCTATCCACTGCGCCACCTAGTTATATCCTTCAATGCTAGCACAATTCATGTTATAATAATGATCAATTATGAAAGACTTGACTACTTTGATCAATGCAGCAATCCAAGATAATTCCAAAGGACTCAAGATGAAAAAGTGCTATCTACCTCGAGAGAGAGAATTGACGAACTGTGAGGGCAAATTGAACTATAATTTTCTTACTTTATTTACTTTTCTTGCTTTTTAAAATATGGCTAATATGGAAATACGGTTTGCACGATTTCATGTGTGTAATTGACACCATATTGCTTGTCTTTTTAGTGGGTGGGGGAAGGGGAGGGAGGCAGAGAATTTGAAACTCAAATAAAAAAAGACTGTTTAAAATAAATAAATAATAAATTGAAATGTCAAAATAGAATTAAAGAAAAAAAGAACGTAAGGGAAAAAATGCTAGCACAATTCCTTGTACAAAGTGAGCACTTAAATATTTGATGGATTCGATTGAAAAAATACCCTCTCTGTTTAAAGTATACCTGATTTGGGGTGACAATGAGAAGTAGTCTTGTTTCTTCTTTTAGAATTCTGATGTTTCTTCTCTGTTCCAAATCCAGAACAGAGATGGGGCCTTTTTGTAATCCATCATCACCATCATCATCATCACAGCTTGCATTTAGATAGGTTTGAAAAGGACTTTATGTATGTTGTCTCATTTACTCCTTAGAGTAAATAGCCCTAGGAGGTAGATGTTATTATTATCCCCAATTTTACAGGTGAGGAAACTGAGGCTGAAAATCTCTGATGTAGGATTTGAAGTCAGATCTTGCTGACTCCAAGTCTAGAATGCTACCTATCTGTCAAGTCCCCTAGCTACCATATGCTTTTGCACTTTAACAATCCAGGATTTTGTGGTGGGGTACTCCTTCTACCAATAAGAATTTTTAACTCCTCTATGGTTTTAGTAGAAAGTTTTTTGAAAAGTTGTTATAGAAAAAATAAATGTTGTCCCGTGGCCACAGTTGAGGAGGAACTTCCCAAGCTCAGTGGGGCTGACTGTCAGACTTTCATGGGGCCCATGCTCAAAGCTCCTCTATGTTGGTACAGTAGTTGAGCACTGGGGGTCACCTCCAGCCAGGATGAGGCATTGGAAGAGGGCTTTGGTGCCCTTTGTGCCATTTGTACTAACTGTACTAACTTTGACCTCTGAATCACTTAATTATTTTCTAACTCAAGCAGAAGGCTCAAAATAGACACATTTTCCCCCCTGAAAAATCTCCCAAATATACAAGTATTTCATGATAACTGATTATTTTCCTAGATGTTGTGATCAATGGATTTTTGTTAATGGTAGAAAATTCAGTATAATTATTATTTACTGCAATAACTTGATGTATCTCTATTTTCACTGATACGTCTATTCTCTCCCAAACAATGCAATTTGTAGGAGGCAACTGGCCTCAGAATCAGCAAGCACCTGGCTTCAAGTTCCACTTTAGATACATACTGGCTGTGTAACCTTGGGTAAATCACCTAACTTCTCGGTGCCCCAGACAATGTTGGAAGACAAGTTTCAGAGGAGGTACAAATAGATCTCCACTGAATTAAGGAGTCCTGCACTATGAGCTCTGTACAATGACAAAATCACAGGTCTGGTCCAGAAATCCCATCCATGATTTGTCTTACTGTGTGACACTTATCTATATATATATACCTATATATATATAGGTGTATATATAGTATATATAATATATATATAGTATATATATAGGTATATATACTATATATACAGGTATATATAGATAGATAGATAGATAGATAGATATAGATATAGATATACTGGCCATGGAAGCCACTCAATGTGCTTGGGCCCTTCCTCTAGATCCCTTGCCAGTATGTGAGTGTGAATGGACCACACCAGCTATCTTTCTGTTATCTCTCAGTCTTCCTCTTGTTATCCTTCAATCGAGTTCACCTCCTTTTCTGATTATATATATCTCTTCCATAATGTCTAAAGTCCCACTTTTGGTGGGAAGTTCTTCATTGCTGATATGCTAGAGCCCATCATAAATTTCTCCATTGCCCTTTGGGTGATCTAAAATTTCAATACTTCATTCACTTCTCTGACTAGTAGCCCTATAGTGTGAAAAAGATGGGTCATTATATCAGGGAGAAGCCTGGGTTTATCAAACACTAGCATCAATTGAATCCTAAGTACTGTGCTGGGGGTAGGAATACAGACACAAAAGTGAGATGGCCCCAGCACTCAAGGAGTTTACATCCAGTTAGAGGGAGACCACATATAAGTGGTGTTCAGGAAAGGGAGTTTGGATTTGAGAAATTATGGGAATGGTGAGTAGAGCCATAGGGCAGTCAACGGCCATGTCTGTTTTTATTCCCAAGGAAGATGGCTAGATAAGATGTCAAGCATGGTCTGAGACTGGTTAGATATAGTTAGATTTAATTAGTTTACACTCATTTACTAACTAATTGGGACTCCTTAACTGGAGGGTGGAATTCCAATGCTGAATGGATTAACTTCCTCAGGGAAGTAGGTCTAGCAAAATTCCTTGTACATGGTTGGTTGTGGTCCTTCATTCTCAAAGAGAACACAAATGATATCACTATATTAGAGTCAAATTACATTGTGTCCAGCTGTGAGTGATCAGACTAATATAAGCTTGGAATGTTCTGCCATGGGTTGAACACAAATAGTCCACGTAAACATTTGGGGTGGATTCTCTAAATTTTTGCCTCTCACATTTCTTTTGAGTTATTTTAATTCTGCTTTGCTCATTAAGCATAATACCTTCTCTGATGAGGGCACACCATGCTGGGGGGTCCTTTGCCAGTGTCTCCCATGTCACACAATCAATTCTGAAGTTCTTCAGAGAAACCTTGAGAGTGTCCTTGTATTGCTTCTTCTGACATCCATGTGAGAGCTTACCCTGTGTGAGTTCTCCAGCACTTTATAAATGTTTATTAGATTGGATTAGATTGGATAAATAGCCTTTCTCTTTGTTGTTGTTGTTTGGTCATTTTTTTTCAGCTGGGTCCTACTTTTCATAAAGTATCTTTTGGGGTTTTCTTGGCAGAAATACTGGGGTGATTTGCCCTTTCCTTCTCCAGGTCCATTTTACAGATGAGGAAACTGAGGCAAATAGGGCTAAGTGACTTGCCCAGAGTCACACAGCTAGTAAGTGTCTGGGACCATATTTGAACTCAGGAAAATGAATCTTTTCACTCCAGGTCCAGTGCTCAATCCATTGTGCCACCTAGCTGTCCCTACCTTCCTCTTTAAGGTCCCCTGATTTAAGGCAGATGTAGGAAGCAGAATGGACCTCTCTGGAGGTGGAAGGAAGGTGGGGGGAGATTGAAACAGCAGGTCAGATGAAAAGATACCTTCTTAAGATCCATTATCACAAGAGCTCAGCCTGATTGTCCACGCAGGAAAAACCTCATGAATGAAGACTGCCTCTTGTCTAAATTGTGATATTCAGCTGGACAGACAGCCCATTAAACTGGTATATTAGTACATATATCTTAGGCATTGCAGATGGACAATAGACTGAGCCTAGAATTGCGTAGGAGGAGAGAAGGCTAGATTGGATTTGGGAAAATGTATAGAACTTTTAATAACTTAATATAAGTCTTTATTATTTTTGTGTGTTTTCTTGAAGATTTCATTTACCGTTGAAACTTTCAGTTCAAAAGTGCTGCTGATACAACAGCTGGAAATCAGCATTTACGGGGAATTGATACATAACCCAGATTGGTTCCCTACACAGACACACAAAAAGAGAAGTAAGGAGGGATATGTATGGTGAGAAAAAGAAAAATTATACACAGAACATGTCACATCCTTGACATGTTTTCAAGTTAAGACCAGAATTCATTTTAGGAGATGAAAATTAAATTAACTCTAATGTAAGAGCTGAAAAGCATGCCTCTTGCTCCAATAAAAAAAGTGCTGCTGCCTTCCCTTGGTATTGTTTTAGACAGGGTTCAGACGCTTACGCAGTTGTACAATAGCTACTTGACTGGGATTTCACTAAGAGCAACACCTCCATCTGGTCCAACTCTTTCATGGTACTGAATGTGTGTGTGTGTGTATGGAGGGGGGGGATGGGAGGTTGGGGAGAGGATTAATCAACTAACTTGCTCAAGGCTAAGCAGTGAACACCAGATATGGGATTTGAACCTATGCCCTCTTGCTCAGCAGAAGTGTATCTACCAGGAATTGCCATAATATTTAGATGGCTAAAAATCTAGGTCAGACATTATTAACCTGGGTTCTGTGGATAGTCAGTCAGTCAATGAACATATATTAAGTGCCTAACATATTCCAGGCATTATGCTAAGCATTGAAGATACAAAAGGAGGCAAAAGGCAGTCCTTGCCCTCAAGGAGATCACAGTCTAATGGGGAAATTTCAGGAGGAAAATACATGATACACAATACATACATACATACATACATGCATATGTACACACACATATATATGGTTCCTTCTGACCCCATCTTAGAATATTAAAATTCATAGTTAAAGGAAGTGCTATATTTCAGTTAAAGGTTAGTGAATATATGTATGTGTATATATGTATGTGTATGTGTATATGTATGTGTGTATATACATTTATGTATGTACTCATGTATATATGTGTGTGTGTGTGTGTGTATATATATATATATATATATGTATATTTGTGTATGTAACTATGTATATGTGTATGAGCTTCCCTGAAAACTTCTCCAGGACCCCAAAGTCCAGAGCCATACCTCATTCAGTATTTGGAATTGGAGCAAGAAGCTCAATGACCTAGAATCACCTAGGGTCCTGAGATATGCTTCATGGAAAACTGGACTCTCTGTCTCTCTCTTTCTCTCTGTCTCTCCCTCTCTCCCACACATACATGTATAATAAGCACACACGTGTGTTTATATATGTACACATATATGACACATACAAACATATATGTATGTATGTATTCACTAGCCTCTACCTGAAATTTAGTACTTCCTTAAATTTTGAATTTAAAACATCTTATTGGGGCAGCTAGGTGGCACAGTGGAAAGAGCACTGGCCCTGGAGTCAGGAGGACCTGAATTCCAATCTGCCCTCAGACACATAACACTTACTAGCTGTGTGACTCTGGATAAGTCATTTAACCCCAATTGCTTGCCAAAAAAAAAAAACCAAACCAAAACAAAACCGGAAAAACCAAAGCCATCTTATTCTGAGAAGGGGTCAATGGGTTTCTCCAGATTGCCAAAGGGTTCATTGACCCCCGAAAGGCTAACAACTTCTGATCTAGGTTTTGCTTCCATTAAAGATCTTCCCAGGAAATCCACAGGTAATTCCACTAATTTTTCATGTAAATACAGTAAAAAGTAGCAAGCACATGATTGTAGGACTAACTGCAGAATAGCTAAGGTTCATTGTGTCACTCAAACCACCATTTTGGCCACCATATTTGGTGGCCACCTGAAAGATGTGCCATAATGTCTAATCCCCTTCAACTCCCAAGGTTCTTTGAAAGTGGATGTTTACAAAGACAAGCTTAGAAAGTATGCTATTCTCTTACTAAAGTTTTTCCTTCCGTGTTCATATTCCCTCCGATGCCTTCTCTCTGTTGAGTTCTAGATTTAATTTAAATAATAAAGGGGAAAAGACTCTTCACTGCATTTTCTAGTAGCTGAAGCAATATCCACATGAAGAGGAAATCTTGAATTGAGATTTCCCCAAGGAAATTCCAAACAGGACCATTTCAGTACAATGATGTTTTTGGATAGACCGTTCTGGGATTGTGTGCTGACAAATCTAAATTTGAAGTTAGAAAGAAAACATTCTGGGACAAGTCTCTTGAAGAATAAGACCCTGATGAAAGCAGGAGAGATCATTCATTGATTCATTTATTTATTCAATTGTTCATTATCAGTCACTCATTCAGTAAGGACTAATTATTAAGTTCGTACCATGTTTAGGCACAAAAATGAAATAGTTCCCGTTCTCATGGAGCTTACATACTTCTGAAGGGAAATAATACGTACACTGAAAAGTAAATGCCCAAGGTATACAAAGTCAATGGAAAATAATTTTGGTGGAAGGACAGTGTAAGTGGGAAGACCCAGATAAGTCTCTCATGGAAGAGCTGAGCTTTCAAGTAAGCCATGAATTCTAAGAAGTGTAGATAAGGATGGTGTTCATTCCAGGCACTGGGTATAGCTTGCGTAAAGTCTCAGGGAGGGAGAAGAGATGGAATAGATTTATAGGAAGGAAAGCAGGCAAACCAGTTTGGCGGGAAGATCTCATCATGGGAAAAAGTCAGTTGACCAAAGTCATCCTACTATTAAGCCTAATCTGTGCCTTTAAACACTATTTGCATTTTTTTTTTTTTTTGTATTGTGCCATTCCAAATTCTGAATGAGACCTGGCTCTGAACTTTGAGGAGCCTAGCGTGGTTTTTAGGGACCCTCAGTGGTACCTTAGAATCATGCAGGGTCCTGAGGTCTGCTTCTTAGAAAGCTGGCCTATTGCCATGCTGTGTGGAAGAAGAAAAAACGAGTTCCATTTATATTGTTACAGACCAGTCTTTTGGATGACAGAATTCTTTCCAATCAAAATGCCATGGATTACTACCTGCTGTGAGCTAATAGGGTTCTAATTAGCATATTTCATTTATTTACTTAACTGGAATAGAAACCATTGGGCACCCAGCCCACTTCCAATGGTTTCCTGGGAAAGCCACAAATGGCTGGCTGTAAGCATTAGGTTCCTGCATTAAGGGGATCAAGGTTTGTATGAGTGTAATGGAGGTGCTGATTCCCTCCTCCCCCCACCTCCTTCTCAGCCCACTCCTTCCCCACCTGGGGCGCAAGCAGGAGCTGCCAGCCTGTAATCTCTCCACACTTCAGTTACAGTCTCACATGTGAAAGGAAACTCTGTAGTTGTCTCCAAGAGTGTGTCTAGGAACAGATTCTGTGGGTCAGGAAGGCAAACCGGCTCTTCCTGCTCCAAGTAAGTGGTGCCTAACCTACAGGAAACAATCCTGGACACCTTGGGCAGGTTCGTGTTTCTCTTTTAAGTGGTCTCTGTCTTTCAGGGGAAGAGGAAATTAACAGGATGAACAAGGGAGGAAGAACCAATGTGTCATGAGGACCCTCTCTCTAACCTCACCTTGGAGAACCTTATAAAGTTTCCCTTTGTCCTAATTCCCTCCTAGTTTGAAAAAGTCAGAGGATCATAAACCTGGAACGGAAAGAAACCTTAGAGCTACTCTAGCCCTACCCTTTCAGTGTATAGATGGGGACATTGGGGCTAGAGAGGGTAAACGGTTTGCCCCCAAACCAGTTAATGTCAGAGGCATCTGAACTTCAGACCAGATTCCAGGTCCAGTGGTTTTCCCACTATCCTCTGGTCTGGGAACTATATCTAATATTGTTGTTCTGTTCTTTCATCTATGTCTGCCTCTTCATTACTCCATTAGAGGTTTTCTTGTCAGAAATACTGGAATAGTTTGCTGTTTCCTTCTCTAGCTCATTTTATGGATGAGGAAACGAGACAAACAGGGTTAAGTGATCAGGGTCATACAGCTAGTAAGTGTGTGAGGCCACATTTGAACTCAGGTCTTCCTGATTTCAGGCATGGCATTCTATCCATGGTTATACACACACACACATATATATAAATGTATGTGCATATGTATCTGTATACACACATACACATAATAATGTGTAGCTAATATATATGATACCTGCATACACACATTATATTTAATGTGTTATATAAGTTATATATTGTATAGGTTACATTTACTGTGTTATATATAATAACAGAAACCAATTATGTTGAAATATATGTAGTATATATGTATAATTATATATGTATATAATAAAGGGAACTGATTATATTGATGTATATATTTGTACACACAAATATAACTGATTGTGTTGAAAATAATAATAACACATATCTGAAGGGGCATCCAGGTGGTGCAGTGGATAGAGTGCCCAGCCTGGAGTCAGGAAGATGAGTCTTCCTGAGTTCAAATCCAGCCTCAGATACTAGCTATATGATCGTGGGCAAGTCACTTAACCCAGTTTGCCTCAGTTTCCTCATCTGTAAAATGAGCCAGAGAAGGAAATGCAAACCATTCTAGTATCTTTGCAAGAAAACCCCAAATGGGATCATAAAGAGTCAGACATGGCTGAAATGACTCAACAGCAATAGCATATACATATATACATACGTATGTGTATATATATATATATATATATACATGTATACACATATATACATATACATAAATATAGTGTATGTATACACATATCATGTCTCTTTTAGTTCATAATAATAATAATAATAATAATAATAATAATCAATAATGATAATAAACAACTTGCCTGGAGCCTTAAGGTTTACAAGGAACTTTCCCTAGATTGTCTCATGTGATCCTCACCACAACCCTGTGAAATAGGTGCCATCATTACCTCCATTTTGCAGATGAGGAGACTGAGGCTGATTAAGGTTCGGTGACATGCCCCAACGTCACACCGTAAGGGTTTGAGGCAGGATTCACTCTATTTACTGTTCCGCGTAGTGGCTCTAATCTATGAGCCTGTGGATATTGTATTCAGTTCTGTGTGCCCCATTTTACTTTGCTTCGTTTTAGAAGCTCTATGACTGGAGGAGGGCAGCAGATTGAGGGCCCTGTAGACCCTTGCATTTGTATTTAGGCTGAACAAGAGAAGATGTGGGGGAAGGGTGATAACTGTCCACATGCTTGTGGAGGTCAGCTATCATATGGAAGAGAGATTAGACTTTTTATTGTCTTGGCTCTAGAAAATGAAGCGAGAAGCAATGGGAAGAAATTGAAAAGAGGCAGGTTTTGGTTTTATGTAAAGAAAATGAAGGTTATCCAAAAAATGGGATGAGTTGTCCCTGTAGGCAGGAGATTAGCACAGAGCTTGGCATAGCACCTGTCTCATAGTAGGCACTTAATTAATGTTTACTGACTGATTGACTGGGCTCCCTATTACTTTAAATGAAGGGTGAAAAGCTCTTTGTTAGGTATTGTAGAGAGAATTCATTGTTAACCATGGGTTGGGCTAGCTGATTCTGAGGTCTCTTCCACCTTTGAGATAGATACGATTATTCAGTGAACTGCCCATCCAACTGTATGCCGTAATTTGTACATTAGGCAGTCACCATCCATTTGTTTTCTTCTGTTTGGAGAGGTTCCTATGCTGGTCTCTTCTGCGTTGTCCTGGAGTTACTGACTCACATTTCATACCTGTAGAATGCAAATATGCTCTATGAGACAAATTTGCTTTTTTCCCCCTCATGAATCCTACAATCACGTGAGATGGGTAAAATTAGGATTAGTATCCCCATTTTACAGATGAAGAAACTGAGGACTGAGAGGATTAAGTGACTTGCCTCAGTCACCCAGTTAGTGATAGAGATAAACTGTAATCTGGATCTCCTTCACACCTTCTTGAAATCTTTGGCCTAAAAATGATTCCTAATTTGCCCATTGACATCACGAGATTTTATAGGGCAAGCAGGTGGGAAAGGCCATGTGACAATCAGTTGAAAGAGCTGGAGAAGAGAATATCTGTGCAGCATTTCCTGCATACACCTCCTTTTCCCCTCTGGTACTGCCATCACTCTAATGCAAGCCCATCACAATAGCCCGCTGATGGGTCTCCCTTCACTGATACTCTTCCACTCAGCCACTGAAGTGATTTCCCTAAAATGCAAGTCTGATTATGTTCTCTTCCCCTTCCCCCCATATTATAAAAAATAAATTTTAGTGGCTCCCTATCTTCTTTAGGAGCAAATACAAAATGCTCTATTTTATATTCAAAGCCCTAGGCAACCTAGCCCCTCCTACTTTTCCAGATTTCTTAAACCTTACTCCCTGACATATATACTCTGTGACCTAGTGACACGGATCTCCTGGCAGTTCCATGACCAAGACATTCCATTTCTTGGCGATCTCCAGGCATTCTCTGTGGCTGAGCCCCATGCCCAGAATGCTCTCCCTATTCCATTCCAACTACTGACTGACCAACTTAGCTTCCTTTAGGTCTCAACTAAACTTCTGTCTTCTACAGGAAGCCTTGCCCACCCCATCTCAATTCTAGTGCCTTCCTTTTGTTAATTATTTCCTATTTATCCTGTATATAGCGTGCTTTATGTATGTTTGCATGTTGTCTCCTCCATTAGATTGTAAGCTCCTTGAGGACAGGAACTGTCTTTATCTTTTTTTTTTTTTATTCCTAACACAGTGCTGGCACTTAATAAATGCTTGATAAATATTTATTGAATTGAATTGAATTGGTGGGGCTGTTTCAAGTAGATTAAAGTAGATAAAGTTTTTATTAGCACCTACTATTATAGTCATAGAGTAATTAAAGACTGTCTCATAGTAGAGGGATTTGATTTATTCTTCATGGCCCTAGAGGGGAAAACAATGAAGAATGGACAGAATATGAAAGGAAAAAAATTAGATTTCATGTCAGGAGAACATTCCTAACAATGAGGCCTGTTCAAAAGTGGAATGAGCTGCCTTGGGAAATAATGGGTTTCCCTTCATTGGTGAATCTTGAAAGGAGCTGGCCAGTTGTCAGGTATGTCATAGGAGGGACTTGACTTGTTGGCTTAAATGCTCTGGAGGTCCCTTCCAGCCTGGAAATCCAGTGATTCTGTCATTAAGTATTACTCACATCTCTTTTTAAAAATATAGTTTTATTGAAATCTTTTTTTCTTGCACATTACTTAGCTTCCCCCCCATCCCTCTGCCACCCTCCTCCCAGAGAGTCATGCCCTATAGCAAATATTAAAAAAAAAGAGAAAATCATCAAAATTAATCAATACATTGAAAAAAATATGTTACACGCAATGTTTTACCCTGCCAGACAGGACCATGAAGGAGTAGGGGAAGGTGCCTTCTCATATTTTTTTTTGGGGGGGGGACAAGATTGTTCTTTATAATTCTCAGTTGTTTGGTCCTGGCTCTTTCATTCATGCCATTGCAGTCATTGTGTTTATTGTTTTTCCCAGTTCTGCTTACTTCACTTTGCATTAGTACATTTAAGTCTCCCCATACTCCTCTGTGTAATAAAAATAATCCTTTACATTCATGCACCACAGTTTGTTCAGCCATTCTCCAATTGATGGGCATCTACTTTGCTTCTAGTTCCTTATTACCAGAAAAAAGTTGAGCAATCAAAATTCTAGTGTATGAGGAAGTCAGAAACCTCCTTGGGGCATATAGGCCTAGTAGTAGACTCTCTGGGTCAGAAGATGGGTATATTAACCTCCTTTTTTGTATAATTGCAATTGCTTTCCAGTATGGTCATACTAATTCACAGCTTCACCACACAACTCTTAATTTCTCCTATATTGCTATGAATGGTTCTCAAATTGATTATATATGATTTGTTTCTCTAGCTCAGTGCCAGGCAATATAAACAGAAGAGAAATGGTTTTTACTCTGTTTATATCCCCTCCAGCACTTAGTGCAGTGCTGGGCACACAGTAGGTGCTCAATAAATGCTTATTGAATGAATGGCTATTATTTCTCTCCTGGAGCTACTGAACCAGTTGAGTATCCCATATCTCCCTGCTGTGATTATTATAGCCTCTTGTTATCATATTTAAGATGCTCATAATTGCTTTTAATACCATGAGCTGTTTCTTAATTTAAACTATGCCTTTCAGAGACTTCTCCAAAGTGTTTTCTTCCCAGAGAAGAGCATGCTTTTGAAATTAAAAACAAAACAAAACAAAACTCTCTTGGTTTTCCCACCTGAAATTTTTCTTCCTTATACTTTTTTTTTTCTGGCAAAATCAGAATTGGACATAGAGTTCAATTATATAGTCATATAATTTGACATATAGTCAAATGATAATAGGTCTACTTACTTTTTCCATATAAATATTTACTTTACCCTCAGGAATTGTTCTTTGATGCTTTGTTGATGGGTAATCTTATCAATATGTTCACTCCCCCTAAGTATGCAGATAACTATATGACCCTGGGCAAATCACTTAATCTGTGTCCTTCAGTTTCCTCATCTGTAAAATGGGAATAATAATAGCATTTACCTTCCAAGATTGTTGAGATAATGAGATAATATTTGTAAAGTGCTTAAGGCACAGTGCCTGGACCTTAATAAGTGCTATATTTGTTGTTGATTCCAAAGTTTTTTTCAGTCTTGTCTGACTCTTCATGACTCCATGTGTGATTTTCTTGGCAAAGATACTGGAATGGTTTGCCATTTCCTTCTCCAGCTCATTTTACAGATGAGGAAACTGAGGCAAACAGGGTTAAGTGACTTGCCCAGAGTCACACAACTGGTAAGTGTCTGAGGTCACATTTGAACCATGAAGATGACTCTTCCTGACACCAGGTTGGGCACTTTATATACTGTGCCACCTAGCTGTTCCAGAAACATTTTATAAATGTTAGCTGTGATTATTACTATTATTATTATTTGTAAAGCACTTTGCAAATCTTTAAGTGCCATATAAATGCTGTTATTTATACTTTTTATAATGTGATACTCATCTTCCACCATCCTCCCCCAACCCTCACCCCAAGAGATTTAAAAAACCTGTTTATGTTCTACAGCAGCATTGCTCTTGGTTGCTGAGTCTCTCTGTTTGATGAGGAGATCAAATGTTTTCTTACTGAGGGATGGTTACAGGGCTCTTTTGGTCCTTGTGGTCACAGTTGATTTCCACTAACTAGCTTTATGTTGGGTGGAATTGTAAAATAGGCTGATTATAATGGTGAAGGAAAAATGGATAGTCAGAGTATTTCAATAGTATCCTTATCCCACCAGAAAAATGTAAGGAAGACCTGTAATAAGATGGATGGCACCCCATGGTATGGGAAGGCATAGATAAAAGTTACAGAAGATGAGCAGGTATGGATAGGTTGTGGTCAGAATCACCGTAGCGAATATCAAATCAATGACTTCCCAAATCCATCTGAGTAAAAATTTCCTAGGAAATGATTATAATTAGCAGCATTAAAAAAAACAAAACAAAACTTCCCATTCTTTAGCATCAACAGCTTGCAGGTGGGATTATTATTGCTTTATAAGTAGTTCTAGATCTGCTAATGTTGTATGTCCTCCATTCCTTCTCCCTTTCTTTGCATTATTTCACTTGAGATTTTAGACCTTCAATTCCTCCAAATAAATGTTATTTTGTGTCTTTCTATAAAGTCACCTTTGACAATTTTATTGGAATATCACTAAAATTGTAAATTAATTTAGGTAGTATAGTAATTTTTATTACTTTGGCAAGGCCTAACCAATCAATCTATCTGCAATTATTCATGTCCTTTTTTTTTTGTCTTCTACAGAGTCTTTTGTAGTTATATTTATATTAGTCCCAAGGGTGTCTTGATAGATTAACTACCAAATAGCCTATGCACTTTATAGTTATTTTGAATGTAATGTCTCTTTCTGTTTTTTCTTACTGGTTTTTGTTAGTTTTTTTTTTTTAATGTTAAGAATTTGGGACCTTCATAAAGTAAGAAGCCCATTTTCCAGTCTAGGGTCAGTAGTAATAAAGCCAACTTGGCTGTAAGAGTAGTATTAGTTATGCAAGTGGATGGAGACATAATTTCAAGTCAATCAAAGCAGACAGGATCACTCAATAGGCAAAAGGTACTTGGTAAGTTTGAACACCGTTGGCCAAACAATGGTTTTGTCCCTGCTGATTATCCCAGGGACATTGCTGGTATTGAGTTGCTGCAAACAAACAAACAGAAAACACCTCCCCTGAGCATATTCAGATTCCATCAGAACACCCAAGCATCTGATGTATTTCCTCCTCAGGTCTTGAATTCCCCCCATCTTTGGAAGCAACTTTCAGATTGTTTTCCAGTCCTATTGCCTTAAAGAATTATATAAATATTTTGTTATTATTAATTATCATCTTTATTCATCACATTTTTCTCATGTTTTTTCAATGAATCTCAAAGCCATAACTAGGAAGGGGCATCAAAAGCTTGGCCCAATGTATCTAAATTTAAAGGGCACTAACAATAATCTTGTTCTTTTAGCAACATAGATGTATCTTAGCTTTGTGCCAATTTAACAAAAAATTATAATTTAAGTAGGAGGCTACTACATGGAACTCTTTTGCTCTTTACTCTATTTGCCACATCCTGGTTAAGTTTCTTTCTAGTATTCACGATGTAACCTGTCCACTTCCCCTTCCTCCACGTGAATCAGTCAATAAACAGTTATTAAATACCTACTATGTGCCAGGAACTGCACTAAGTTCTGAGTATACAAAAAGAGGTAAGAAACTATTCCTACCCTCAAGGAGCTTACAATCTAGTGGAGGAGCCAACAACCATATACAAATAAGCTATATATAAGATAAATAGGAAATAATTAACAAGGGGAAGGCACTAGAATTAAGAGGGGTGGCGGAAGGCTTCCTGTAAAAGATGGGATTTTAGTTGGGTCTTAAAGGAATCCAAGGAAGTTAGAGTTGAGGAGGGAGAACATTCCAGGCATGGGGGTCACCAGAGAAAATTCCAGGTGCTGAGAGAGGAAGTGTCTTGTTCATGGATTCTGAGTCCTCTGCCCACAGAAGTCAGTGTCTGGGCACTTTTGGGGCAGCCTGCCTCCCACAGGAAAAGTACTAATTAGGACTCTATTATAGATAAGTGGAAGTTGAATAATCATTCATTTGGGATGATTTACTTTTGTGATTAATTCTGTTTTATTGATTACACCCTCAGATTCATTCATTCAGAGATTCCATTCCATGATCCATTTCTATTCATTCATTCATTCCATGCATTTTACAGCGAGTGAGGGCTTGGCCGATATGACCTCTAAGTTCCCTTTTACCTCTGAGATTCTGTGGTTCTCGATATGACCCTCAGCCTGAGGATGATCCTTTTGCAAACTTGATCCCCAAAGTGGCTTAAACTAGATACATCATTGCATCTTAAGAGAATGTGTTTGATCCATAAGTATGGATCAGGCTGGCTTAATTAAGCTCCCTTCCTGACAAACAAGGTTGATTCATGGACAATTACAGACTGAGTATTATCCAAATGAGATGACCTATTTCAGACTTTAAAGAACAAAATTGGTACAAAGCCTCACTATATTCTGCTTGAAAAAGTATTGGTAATTGGCTCAGATGAGGCCAC
This sequence comes from Vombatus ursinus, assembly GCF_900497805.2. Taxonomy (NCBI): domain Eukaryota; kingdom Metazoa; phylum Chordata; class Mammalia; order Diprotodontia; family Vombatidae; genus Vombatus; species Vombatus ursinus. Next base: position 3,319,205 of record NW_020954581.1, read on the forward strand.
AGTGAGAGGAAATGAAAACTAGCTGGAGGACAGGCAAGCCAACGATTACAGGGTCAGTCACTTCAGCTAGGAGAGGTCACTGAACACCTTGGTTATAGGTCCTTTGGTTGAAAGTCTAGTTAACAATGGCTTGTCACTGTAGAGGGACTAGACCAGAGAGCATATCCTCTGAATGGAGCAATTTCCTAGTGATCTCTGACACGTCGGGCAATCACATCTGTAATCATGGCTTCTCTGGGTAAAGGATGAAGCCTGGATCATCCAAAGCAAATGGGGAAGTGTCACGACCTAGAAAAGAACCTTCTGCTAATTCAACAGGCCAGTCAACCTCTTTTCACAGGGCATTTTGGTCTCATCAACCTTTCCCCTCCTTTCTGTAACTGAATCAACTTTTGCAGACTTCCAACATTACCCACCTGTTTGAAATGCCCTGGGCTTGTCACTTCAAGGTCACCCATTGGGAGGCCCTCTCATTTCTTCAATGAGAAGAAGCATCTGAGGTTTTTCTCTGAGTTTAAAAAAAAAAACACATCCCTAAAGTGTGAATGTTGATTAGTCACTTCATTGCTCTGTGCCTCAGTTTTCTCTTCTGTCCAATGAAGCTTCTGGTGGCAGCCAGGTCATGCAATAGAGGGCAGGCCCTGTAGTCAGGTAGATGTGGGTGCATATCCAGCCTCAAATACTTCCTGTGTGGCCCTGGTCATGTCACTTAACCTTTGTCTGCCTCAGTTTACTCAATTATAAAGTGTGAATAATAATAATAACACCTACCTACAAGTTTGTTTTGAGGATCAAATGGGATAAAGTAGAGTGCTTAGCACACTGTCTAGATGTTTAACAAGTCCATCCTTCCTTCCTTCCTTCCTTCCTTCCTTCCTTCCTTCCTTCCTTCCTTCCTT
>NW_020954581.1:3320138-3333418 GCF_900497805.2 Vombatus ursinus
GGGTCAGAGGATAAGAACAAGCTTGGGGAAGGGGAGGCATATCAAGAAGGTTTGCATTTTTCAATTTCTTTTAAAGTATTTTGTTGATGCTTTTTTATCTTTAATTTTTACTCTGAATTTGACAAACACCAAATAAAATGGTTATTTCCAAATACACAATAGAACAGAAAAAGAGGATTGTACATGAAACTGAAGATCTGCAGTTTGCTTTTCTTTTAAAGTAGCTATGTTCAACCTCTAGCTTTCAATTATCTTCTCAGCCTTTCTTCTGTTCTCTTTTCTGAATTAAAAAAAAATGACTCTAAGATGGCCTTCTTCTTCTTTTCCTTCTTCTTTTCCTTCTTCTTCTTCTTCTTCTTCTCCTCCTCCTTCTCTTCCTCCTTCCTGTACTTCTACTTCTTTTTCTACTATGACTACTACTACTTCTTCTTCCTTTTCTTCCTCCTTTTCTTCTTCCTCCTTCTCCTTCTAAAAATCCCTAGGAATTCTTCCCTTCCCGTTGGAAAAAAAAGGAAAAACAAAGCTCTTGTAAAAAGTATGCATAGTGAGGCAAAACGATGCTCATATTGTTATGCCTTTTTTTGTCTTAATGTTAGTTATGGATTGCCCCTTCCCCCATTGAACCCTCCCTTGTTACAAAGAATAATTAATGGAAAAAAAAGTCTGATACAGAGATGTTTCTGATAATGTAAAAAATATTCTAGTCTAATAGTTGCCTCCCTTTCTCTGTTCAGGGAAGATGTGTCCTCATCTCTTCTCCAGGACCTTCCATGGTTTTTCCCTTATTCAGATTCAGCTTCCTTCTTTTCATTTGCATGGCTATAGGCTTTGTGCCTATTGGTCTCTTGGTTCTGTTTATTTCAGCCTGCATCAGTTCTTAAAAACCTATGCACATTTCTCTGAATTCCACATCGTTTCTTATTGTCCAAGAGAGCTCCAGTCAAATAGCCTCTGTCTTCTCAGTGACAAGGTTACATCATCTGCTATAGCAACAACAAAAACAACCACAGCAATCACTGATAAGAGACAGGATGGTACTGTGGGTGGAGAGAGCTGGCCTTGGTCCTGGTTAACCCAGTGGAAAAGGCCCTGGGCCTGGAGTCAGAGGGTGCTGTTGTTGTTAAGACCATCAGTCTCGTCCGACTCTACATGATCCTGTCGACCAACTGTCCATGAAGTTTTCTTGGCAAAGTTTCTGGAGTGGTTTGCCATTTCCTTTTCCAGTGAACTAAGATAAACAGAGGTTAAATGACTTGCTTAAGATCACACAGCTAGGAAGTGTTTGAGGCTGTTTGAACTCAGGACCTCCTGACTCCAGACCCAGTGCTCTATCCACTCAGTCACATACCTACCTTATAGGCAAATGGGGTTAAGTGACTTGCCCAGGATCACACATCTAGTCAGTGTCTAAGGCTGTATTTAAACTCAGGTCTTCCTGACTTCAGGCCCAGCCCTCTGTGCCTATAGTTTCCCTCAGATTCAAATCCTGCCTCTGTCATTTTCTACCTGTGTGACCTTGAGCAAGGAAGGCAGTTAATCTCCTTGGATTGCAGTCTCCTCATCTGGAAAATGAAGACGTTGAACTCGATGTCTTCTCAGGTTCATTTCAGCTCTACATCTATGAGGCTATGGCTGTGGGACCCTGGGTAAGTCATTTAATTTCTCTGTCACGTGCAACTCTAAATTTAGTTCTAAGTGGCAGAGCAAGAACCCATCTATATTAGTAGAGAGAGTTTCATCTTTGGAAGTTCTGCACACCAGTGAAAAATCACAGATTTAGCCTCTTAACATTCCTAAACTATGTTTATAGTTTTAGTTTGCCTAGCTGATCAATGGGCACTCATCTTGTTTCCAACACTTTGTTTCCACAAAGAATGTTGCTATGAAGATTTCAGAATACATGGGACCTTGGTTTCTGTCTTTGACTCCCTTGGGGGTGCTGCTGGTCTATTATAAAAGCAAACACACTTTCTCTTTTGAAGAGCCCTTGGAGCCGAGCCAAAAGGCCAGTTGGTTTTCATCCTGCCACTGTCCAAAGAAAGGTGAAGAGGGGTGGGGTAGATGGGGGCCAAATAAGAGAATTTGACTAATAAATATTCACATTCATCTGGTCTTTGCAAATAAGCCTTTAGATTCAGTTCAGCATTCAAAGAACTTGACATTATACCTGTTGGGCTGAGGAGGTTTACCAAGGTCACCCATCTCTCTATACAACAAGTCTGTCAAACAGGAAGGAAAAATAACGTTAAGCATGACAACAACTGGCACGTATGAGAAGCTTTAGGAATGCAAAGTACTTTACATGAATTATCTCCTGCCATACTCTCAACTACCCTGAGAAGTAGGTTCTGTTGTTATTATTCCTGTTCTCCAAATAAGGAAACTGAGGCTCAACGCTATGTGACATCCTTATCTATCTATGATCCTGTTACTGTCAAATGTCTGTGGTAGAATTTGAACCCATATTTTCTGGATTAAACGTCCAGCACTGTAGCAGGTGCTTTAAAAATAACCCCCCTCCTTCCTCCTGCCTACACCCCCCAAATATAGTAAAACTGAGGCTGAACAAGGATGGATTGTTTCCTAAAGACGTATATTAAATCACTGGCTTGATTAACAACCTTGACACATATGCTGGTTCATTTTGCTTGGTTTCTCCCTCAATGTCTGGGGAATTATGTTTTCAGATCTGTCCATCTCACTTCCCTCCACCACCAATTCCTGAGATACCAAGTTCAGGGGCAACTTTTACTGTGCGATAAAAGAGAACATAGCCACAGATCTTATCCCCAGCCAGCCAGGGAGTGAAGGAGAGGGTGTGAGAAGTGAATTCATCTCTCCCCCTAGTTTCCCCTTGAGGTCTATCTAATGTAAAGAAGCTCGGATAGACCACTGAAAGTTCCACATGGTCCTGGCAGACCAGATTTGGAATCCCAGGAGTCAGGGGACTTTTGTTCAAAGCCTAACTCTGCCACTTATTATCTGTGCATCTGTGGCTGAGCCATTATTTAATTTCTTTCTATGTAAAGTGACAGGATTGGACTTCAACTGTAAATCTATCATCCCATGGTAGGGGTGCAAATAAAGGTTCTAGCCAAAATCTTTTTTTTTTCAGTCATCGAACAAAATCATTTATTTGGACTCCCAATGTTAGAGAATGTGTTCATGCCACCTTCAGCTGATCAAGCAGTTTCTGTTTCTCCTGTTGCAGGGCTTGAATCTAGGCTTTTCCCCACTTGATTTAGCTCTGTAGCCCAGCAATCTCCCCAGCTATCAGCAGAGCTGCTCGGAAACTTGGCTGGGCCTGCTGCAGGCTCTGGGGCACCAAGATCCCAACCCAGGTCAGGGGATCCTGCTCAGGAGATGCCCCCATGGCAGGTGTTGGTGGGGTGGGCTGCAAAGGAGAGCCCTGAGGTTGTGGTCACTTCCGAAGCATTGGTGCAGACCTGGAAGAAGGGAACCACAGAGGATGCATACTGAAGGGGGCTGACAACCTTTGCACCCGTGGCATAGTGAGTCTTGGAGAGGGAGAACCAGCCCTTCAGGGAGGCCAGGATCAGGGTTAGGGCCAATGCCCGGGGAGAAGGTAGGGGGCGGGATCAGGGTTAAGGCCCTAGCTAAAATCTTTAGGGCCAAGCTGCCCACATGATGATCTGACCCACATTTCCTAGACAGTCAATGAACCACTAGTCCAAATGGGTCCTTAACAGCTTAATATGCTCTGGTAAGTAATTTTGCTTATGACACTTATCTGTGTGAACTGAAAGGAAGATCGTCTCTTGGAGTCCCTATTCCCTTTCAATGCTCAAACCAGGTGACACATATTACCCAACCCTCTGTGATCTCCCAATTGTTAAGTATCCCCATCTTGTCCACCTTACCCCCATTACTTTGTATGTACTTTGTATTTACTTACATAAATATACGTTATACCAATCAATCAACCAACAAACATTTATTAAACACCTACTATGTGTCGGGAACTATGACAAGCTTCAGGGTTACAAATACAGAAAATGAAACAATCACCCTTCCCTTTCCCTACCTTTCCACCCCCAACTCACCCAATCAGGTGAGGGCAGGGACTGCTTCATGGTTTTCTTTATATCTCCATATAACATAATAGTCCTTTATTCAATGGTGTAGAGAAACTCAGGATGGGACCTGGGGTACCTACATACTAGGTATCAGCTGTACCTTTCACTACTTATGGGACTTCGGGTGATCACTTAACCTCAGTAAGATAGGATGAATCACATTCATTTCTCTCATGTTCCCAGTCACAGGGTTGCCAGGAGAGAGAATGAGCTGATACCTGTGTGACTTCTTAGGAAGGAAGGTTCTAGGTGAATCCAAAGCATTATTAATAGCAGTGATGCTTTTCCATTACCCAGAATGGGTGAATCTTTTATTTTTTTTTCGGAGTTCAAGACTAAGGGAAGAACCAAAAACTCCTCTCAGGGAGCAATTCATTCATTTCCACCCATTTAAAGAATGCATTCAGACTTATTGTTATTATTAGTTTTAATTTGTTAAACTGTTAGCTGTCATCTCTCCTTCCTTTCAACATACAAGATCAACCTTGCTATTATTTGAACCTACCATTCTTCTGTCCAAATTTATACAAGCCTAAGTAGTAACAGATATATTTTAATATCTTGGATGTTATCTCAACAATTTATTATTCTGGGAACTGAATATATTAGATTAGATTCCTCTTGTCCTTATGTTTTCTTTTATATGATCTTTGGTAAACAATAAATGGTAATTTAGTAGGAAATGACTCATAAGATTATGTATACAGTAAGAGCTGGAAGGGATTTTAGAGACCATCTGGTCTAACTTTTTATTTTAGGGGTGAGGAAACTGAGGTGGAGGGGGGTTAGATGATTTGCCCAAAGTCACAATGGCAGAGCCAGGATTTGAAACCAGGCCTTCTGATTAAAGGCTAGCATGCTTTACAATACTACATTGGCTTCTTTTGCTTCAGTTGGGAAGAGGGTAGGAAAGAGAAACCTGAGATAGAAATAATTTCAGTTAGGCTTAGCTGATTTTCAAATGGTCACACTCTGTTTCTATTCACAATTTGGCTAGATTCGAGTGGCTAAACTGGTCAGTGATGGGAACCATGAGTTGGCATCTACACAAAATCAGAGAAGTGAAAGAAAAATCTGGCACAGTCAATCTTAATTTGTATACCCTGTTTCATGGAAAAAACAACAATATAAATCCTAAACTGGGGGGCAGGCTTTATTAACAGAATTATTCACAATGGCTGTCTACAATAATCATATTTACCTGGATAATTTCTCCTCTCCCCACTTACTATATCAGTATAGACATGCTCACTTTCGCAGGAGTGTCTGAGGGCGTACCTGGATAACTTGTCACAGTAGTCATTTTACTTTGGGCCAAAACGTATATACCTCTTCCAGCAAAGTTCTGAGTAGGTACTTCCAAAATTTGTGTAAGAGAACTGTCCCATATCTGTCCCTTAATTGAATCAATCAATCAGACTCATGAACCAGGGCAGGCAGGCAACACACATTTATCAAGTATTTATCACTTGCCAGGACCTGGGTGAACAAGGCTTTGACACTTTTTCAGAGATTCCTAATAAAAGAGATTAAGGCAACATGTGACATGATTCATGTTAATAAAACAAGAAAAATAATAAATAGAATAAAATAATAAAAGATGCTTATTTTCACATTTCAGTATGTCTTTGTGGATGCTTTCCCTCTGCCCTACACACTTTCATTTTGCAGCTGAGGAAACTGAGGCCCAGAGAAATGGAGTGACTTGCCAAGGTGAGATAGGTAATAAATGGTGGCCCCAGGATTCCAAGCCAGGTCTTCCAAGGCTAGATGCAATACTCTCTCTGCTGTAACAGGAAAATGGAAGCAGACAAAGAACTCAATTCAGAAGCTCCTGAAATTGTTGTTCTATTAGCCAAAACTACTCTAAGTGGCTATTTGCTTGAGCAAATCCATCAGATAACTGCTCAGCAATTCACTTGATTTTACCTTTATAGGCACACACAGTCTCCATTATTTTAAAGGCTATCACCACAGTCTTGAGCTTCAGTACAAAGGCAAATTTCACGAAATTCTAAAGGATAAAGAAATTGTCCCAATGAAAGGCAGATGTTGAATTGAAGGCTGTGTCTTCTAGTGTCCTATAGCACCAAGTAAGATAAAATGAGATGGTCAGGTTTCTGTGGACAGGCTGCCTCCTTACAGATAGGAGAATGGCATACTCTGAGTGCTGTTTTGGTTGGCCATTTTTGTTGTCCAAAGTTTCTCATTCTTTCTCTATGTAGAATTATGATTACTTTCCAATGCCATGGCCTAGCTTATAGTTCTGTGTTTCTATGCAAAGCTTTAGAGCCATGCCCAGTTATTGTATTGTTGTTTAGCAGCATCTATTTGTGATCTAGTTAAAGAGAGAGAGAAAGAGAGAGAATTTCTATTGTAGTCCAGCATACTCTTCTAAATATTAATTATAGCCTTGTCATATTTGAATGGTTAAAAAAGATAAACTTGTAACACAAATACTTTTCTAAAACCCTTGTCCTAAAAAATATGAAATTCTACTTTTGCATCAGTACAATAAATACCCTGGACTTACCAAATATATGGGGGACAAGTGATAATTTGTAATAATTGGGAGAGGTAGCCATTCCGTCTCACACTTTTAGTATTCTCTTTGACATTGGCACCTCTCTTCTTGGCAAAGCCACTGACAAAAGATTCTTCTATCACCATACTCCCTCCTTCTATAGAAAAGCAGAGAAATCTTCAGCATCTTTGAGTGAAAAAAAGCCAGGGAAAAAGCAACAGTTCAAAATATAATTATTGAATCTGACCTGAAGAAATATTTGATCAAACAAAGAAGTTCAAACTGCATTAATGATATGAAACCAATTTTCATCCTGGCCATATAAACACTCATCCATGACCTAATAAAGACTACACAAAGCATTGTCTTTACCACAGACTTCTCAGTGCTATCTTGGTGTATTTCATTTCTTGTTGGAATTCCAACCATCTGATGGTGACTGTAGAACTTGACGGTCCTGGGAAAATGCACGGGAGCTGACGTTGCTGAAATAGAGCCTACCTTAAGCTTAAAAATTGAGATATGTTGGAAACAAAAGTTTCATGGGTTGAGGTGGGTCAGGTATTTTAAATACCAATCTAAATAGTTTTATTTTGGAAGAACATTGTGATTTGAGAGTTACTGAGTATTTTTTACATTTGTAACACATTCCCAAATGTTGGGGATGTGTGTGTGTGTGTGTGTGTGTGTGTGTGAGTGAGTGAGTGTGTGTGAGTGTGTAGGGCAGAGGGAAAGTATCCACAAAGACACACTGAAATGTGGAAATAGGCATCTTTTATTATTTTATTCTATTTATTATTTTTCTTGTTTTATTAACATGCATCATGTCACATGTTGCCTTAATCTCTTTTATTAGGAATCTCTGAAAAGATCTGTCATTCTTTGTTCCAGAGTAAGTACTACAACTTCTTTTGCCTTGAAAATGAAATATTAGTATTTGAGTAAGCGTACAAATGATTCTAGAGTGGGCTTCCCCTTCAGCAACAGAAAACCAGTTGTGTGATCTAATTCTATCTTCAGGCCATATACACTGGTATTTCCCTGAAAATTTCAGTTTTTTTCTAAACTAACGGTGTCCACTCTTTCCCATTTCATCCTCTGCCCCACCCACTCCTCACTTCAAGAACCCTACCATAAATATTGCAGCACAAACAAGGGAGAGAATGTCTCTTTTCAAAAAACATGCCTGCTCTGCCAATCATCCTGGACCAGGAAAGAGTTAACTCCTCTGCAGGCTGACTGCTGAGCCATGCTTAAGCAGTTCACTGGGGCATCATGGTTATAAATGCGATAGACATCCCGGGAGCCTTTCATGATTTTATACTATTTTTCATAAATAAGTAAAAATACATCAGAAGGCATCCCTGCTTCCGAGGGAATGCACAATTAAAGAGAGCTGGGGAGGAAAAAAAAAAACAGATCTGGAAGAGATTGGACTCTGCTTTCAGCCCTACTGAAGGAAATCTATTCTCCATAGTTTCTTTCTTTCTATCTCACCCCCCCCCCCAGCCTGTCCGCCCGCCCCTTCCCTCAGTTCTGTGATTGAATCATGACAATGGTTCAATAGGAAAACATCTAGAAAGGGGAAAAAAAAACACTCCAGGACAGATCAGTCGTAAAAGTAATTAGTTCATTATTAACATCAGGGTGCTGTTAGCAAGCACACAGGTCCACTCTGCCGACCTGCACATTATTCAAGTTCAGTTACAAAACAAAACAAAATAAAAATGATGTATTTTGTGGGGAGGAGAAGAAGAGGGGACACACACACACACACACGCATATACATGTACATACACAGATCCATCCATCCATCCATCCATCCATCTATCCATTTAGAGTTGTAGAAGCATAACTTGGAGAATGCTAGCCCTGGCTAGATGAAAATTTAGGATTGCAGACAGTTTTTTTTAATGCGTAATGAGAATATATAAAGGCAACCTCTACTCTCAGTTGTAGTCATTATGCATCGCATGAGTATTCAAAGCATGTGTGCTTATGAGAAAGGGAGAGATGGAGAGCATGGGGGGGAAGAGAGATAGATAGATAAAGAGAGAGAGAGAGAGAGAGAGAGAGAGAGAGAGAGAGAGAGCGCAAAAGCCCATTATTCTCCCCATCACCGAGGGAACATAAGATCTAATTGCAGAATCAATAACTGAAACCCCATTTTAAATATTCTGCTCTATTAATTCTTTGGGTTAATAAAAGCTGCCCACTTGACAATATTTTTGGATATAGATATTCAGAGTTGGATTACTTTGGACAAGAGCAGAAGGGAATCTATTCAAAGCTGATCTCCTCCCCCCACCCCCTTTTGTTCACTGAGGACCTGCAGAATCTAAGATAAAAATTGCAGTTGTCCTGAGGGTACCCTGAGGCATGTCATTAAAATCAGAATTTGATCCTCTTTTCATGGTTACTTGGGACAATCAAGCCCAGGAAACCTGAAAACTCATCAGTTTTCAGAAATATGACATGTCCTTGACTTTGTCAGTTGGGCTGCCATAAGAGCTGGCTATTCCAGAATCCCTTTAGATGTCACTCTGTCTTCAAGAATGCTCATTGCAGACCTCACCATAGATGCCGAGATGCAGTTCTTGGAGGTCCTGCCAAACTGGTGTACTTTCCTCTTCTCCGTACCATCAAAGAGAAATCCTATCACCAGCTTCCTCAGGACCAGCCAGGGGCTCTCCCTTCCCCCAACTCCTACCCCCTGGCAATTTGTTAATTGTAATTAATGTCAATCTGGGAAGTGTTTTCAATCTACTTTTTTCAAGCATTCCAGGTAATTGGTTGTTTGTTTTTAAAACGGCCAAGTGTGGTGGTCTATTGGTCCACAAGGACTCCTTGAGATAATTCCTTGCTAAGGAAACTTATCAGGAATACAAGAATCCATTTTGTTTTGGGACTCTTCTTGGTGTGTGTGTGTGTGTGTGTGTGTGTGTTTGGGGGGGATGGAGTTGGTTTCAGAGCTCTGCAGTCTATTTTTCAAATTCCCCGAAGTCAGAAACACTATGATTCTATGACTCTGGCTTCCAACCCTGGGATTGTCGTGGAAATGAAATGTGTATTTCACAAGGGGATCCCCAGGAGTCAAAGTTTTCTTTTTAACTGATAAATCCTTAAACACATCTGTGAGCTCCTGTCTCTTGCCACCTCCTAGCCTGACACTGGTTTTCACAAGATGAATGGAAAAATATGCAATCCCCTCCTAACCCATATATAGGACTTTGACCTGAGAGATGCCTTGCCACCCAGCAGTGAGAATAGCTCAGAAAAGAAAAGGCAGCACTCTAAACCAGCATAAAGTGAAGGATTTTCCATGAATGCATTGCATGGATTGGCCAATTTTCCCATCTACCCTCAACTAATTTTTATTTCTGGAAAAGTAAAATTAAAAAACAAAACAGAACAAAACTTGGCTACTTGACTCTACCTGTCCACTGAAACCAGTTGCATTTTAACTAATGTTGCGTTTTTAAAGCAGTAACAGTTCAAAATATGTGAGGGAGGTAGGTATTTAACAAGTCTTTGTGGTTCAGTGATAAAAATCCTACCTCCAGTCAGAGAACCTGGGTTCAAATCCTGATTCTGCTGCTCACTTCCCTGTGACTTTGGACAGACCTCTCCAGGCTTCAGTATCCAAGTGTAAAATTAGGAGAGTAGAATTAGATTGTCTGTAAAGTCCTTCACAGCTATAAATCTATGTACACACTACTGAATGCTGATCATTTAGCTTGGCTAACAAATCTAGGAATCTTTCATTTCACAGGATCATAGCAGCTCAGTAGCAGAACCGTGGATAGAGCTCTTCCCTTGAAATCCAGAAGACCAGAGTTTAAATCCTACTTCAAACACTCCTTAGCTGTGTGACCCTGGACAAGTCATTTAACCTTAGTCTTTCTCAGGTTCCTCACCTGTAAAACGAGGATAATAATAGTACCTACCTTCTGTAGTTGTGAAGATCAAAGGAAATAATATTTGCAGAGTTCTTTGTAAATATTAAAAGGCTATATAAATGCTAGCTATTGTTATTATAATTATCATCACCATAGATTTAGAACTAGAAGGGACATTAGAGGGACATTCATGCAAATGAGGAAATTGAGATAAAGAGTTGAAATGACTGTCTAAGGTCAGATGGGTAAAAGTGGAAAAGCTGGCTTGGATTCCCCAGTCTACCGGCTCCAAATATACTGTTTTCCCCCATGGTACCATGCCATCATATCCAAGGAAAGTTATTTTCTTCTTGAAAAAAAAATACAAAAAACCAAGAGACTTCCTTCTGCCACATACCAGGCTAGAGATTTTATATTTTATCCTGGAGGTAATAGGGAACCACTGAAGATTTTTAAGGAAGTGACAGGCATAGTTAGATCTATGTTTCAGTAATCTCCATTTGGCAACCTTGAAGTTTTTTTTTTTCCTCTGGGATAAATATTTCTAATTCCTTCAGCAAATCCTCATGAGTGATGAGGATCCAGGCCCCTCTGCATTTCAGATTTCCTTCCTCTTCTGCCCTCAGATTTACTAACATCCCTTCTAAAACGTAGCCCTGAGAGGTGGATGCGAAGCTCCAGAGATGGCCTGACTGAGTCAGAGTTCAAGATGATTGGTAACTCTCCCATTTTACACACTCTACTTCTGCTAATGCTGAGAGCTCAGGTACTTGTTTGGTCACCTCACCACACTGATGAACCTGCACTAACTAGAACCCCAAGTATTTTTTTTCTTGATTTATTTTATTTTTAATTTATGGAATAAAACAAGCATTTCCATAACGTAGTATAATGAAAAATGATGATTGCACACAAATTGATTTTAAGTCATCATTCTCTCATCCTATACCAGTACATTTGATTTTTTGAACTCAAGTGTAGGACTTTTCACCTGTACTAATGCAGTTTCATTTTGTTAGTTCCTGTCCACCATTTTGTTGTTATTGTTGAGTCATTTCAGTCAAGTTTGACTCCCTGTGACCCCATTTTGGGGTTTTCTTGGGAAAGATAATGGGTTGGCCATTTCCTTCTTCAACTCATTTTATAGATAAAGAACTGAGACAGTCACTTAACCAGTGACTTGCCCAGGGTCACATGGCTAGGACGTGTCTGAGGCAGGATTTGAACTCACGAAGAAGAGCCTTCCTGACTGTAAACATAGTGCTCTATCCACTGTGCCACCTACCTGCCCATACCCACCATTTTAGCCTGTTCAATTTTTTTTGGGGGGGTGGAAGTGGTTCTGATTTTTTCATGCAAAATATTATCTCTCCCAGTTTCACTGATGTACATACCATCATTCCCTGTCATTAATATGATTGTCGAAAAGAAAAGAGCAAAGGACAGAGTTCTGGCCTCCTTCACTAATGACCTCTTTAAGTTGACATTGATCCATTCATCAACCCTGATCCATGGGTCTAGTCACTGAACTAGTTCTGAACACATCTGTTTCTGCTATCATCCGGTTTTTAACCTCCCATCTTTTCCAGAAAGGTAACATGAATGATTTTTTTTTTTTCAAATGCTCGTCTGAAATCCAGGTAGACTCTATCTCCACCTTATCACTACTCTTTCTGATAGAAGGGAGGGGCCATCAACTCCAAATCTCCATTTTAGGAGATAGCTGAGCTCAGACATTTTGTCATGTCTCAATTGGCTGTACTTTGGGACTTCTACCATGCTTTCATGTTGGATACCTCCTTCTCCTCCTCTTCTTCTTCTTCTCTACCTTCCTCCCTCCACTTTTTAGCTTCCTTTTGTGTTTTATTTCTCCCCATTTTGTTGTAAGCTCCTTGAGAGCAAGGGTTATCTTTTTTTTATTTGTATCCCCAGGACTTAGCACAGTGCCTGGCACATGGTGGGCACTTAATAAATCTTAATTTACTATTGACTCTATCTATAGCTCACTTCTGATTTATTTACCTAAAATACTTGCTAGTAGCAAAAAGGCTGGATAAAATATCACTAAAGATCATGTTTCAGAAGTTCTACAGATTATTTAACATATCCAGGTACTTTGTCAATCAGTCATTTATTTATAGACTTTTTTCATTATATATAGGCATTTATTTAACCTCTATTGTGTGGGACTGGGATACAAAGAAAGACAAAAATATGATCTCTGCCCTCAAGGAGTCCATATAGTGGGGGATACAACATGCAAATAATTATGCACATATAAGATATATATATACATATATATCTCCTAATTGGATGGTAGTCTGCGAAGGAAGGTATTGGGGATAGGGGATGGGAAAGGCCTCATGCAGAACGTTAGATTTGAGTGGAGTTTTGGAGTGACATAGAGAAATTTGTTTAACATGACCTGTTCTTGATGAGCCCAGGCTACCTTTAATTATCATCACTTCCATTTTTAAATGCTCACAAACTATGTCTTTAATAGATAAGGAGCTAGATAAACACATAACTATAATGAGTGGAATTTGCAGAGAGGCAGATTTCACATTGATGGAATCATCTTATTCCCAATTAGTTTCAATTCTCGTAACACGTAACACGTATACTAAAATTGTAGTAATATAGAGAATGCCTGAAAAAAGGTGACATACTAGTGTGTGAAACATTCCTCTCCAGGTTGAATGCCTGACTTCTTCTTCTTCTTCTTTTTCTTCTTCTTCTTCTTCTTCTTCTTCTTCTTCT
>NW_020954581.1:3333463-3341430 GCF_900497805.2 Vombatus ursinus
AGGCTTCAGTTTTGGGAATACAGAGATGAGGAATGACCCAATCCATGCTCTGGAAGAACTTAGAGTTTACTAAGGCAGATATGACATGTATTTACATAAAGATTAAGGATCATCTAATTCAATTTGGAAGGGACCTTAGAGATATCTAGTGCAGAGGTGTCAAATACCCAGGCTAAAACTGCATGCTGCTTAGTCAGATGACAGGCATTTATTTAGTACCTACTATGTGCTAAGTATTGGGGATACAAAGAAAGGCAAAAACATGGTCCCTACAAAAACAGCACTCCAGACCATGGCCCAAAACACATTAAAATAGTTGGGAAATATGTAACAGAATAAATAAAAATACAACAAACCATAGATAATATTAGTATCTGGTTTTCTAAGTCAACGCGCCTGGGAATCTTCTTGAATGATTAGTGGCCCATTTCTCTTTTAGTTTGATGGCACTTTTCTAGTTCAGAGGGACTAGTCCCTGTATGGAGATTAAAATTGTCCAATCTGCAATAAAAGAGACTGAGGCAGAGTTCTGAGCCAATGATGCTTTATTAAAGGGTCCATGATCCTATCTAATGAAGTGGACCTCAGATCTTCCTCATGATCTGAGATGCCCCTTCCTTCCAAGACCTTGTATTTATAGAGTTTGATACCCATATATGCAAAAGAGGAATGGTAAAATACAGAATCTCGTTGGTTGATAGATCTTCCTGTTAAGCACCAAAAATGACACAAGAGCAGGGGGTGAGGGGGTGGGGTTGAGGCCGCAGATTGGCAAATCATGGAGTATCTCCACTGATTAAGTGGTCATAAGACCGATGGGCTTCTTCTTAGGTTAGTCAGGAGGAGAGGGTGCAAGCTATAGATATGCTCCAAAAACATATCAAGAGGAGGTCAGGGGAACGTTCCAGACCATGCCACCATTCATGCTTGGTCTGATCATGGAATTGGAGCAAAACAGGATGGAGATATCTTTGTCAGCATTCTTGTGGTTATTAAACGAGTAATGAATGTTACATTAAAGTTTCAGGCCTATTACAGGGCCCTTCTATTAGAATTTATATTCCCATATAACATAAAAATACGGATTAATACATTGCTTATTCTTATATCTGTTATTGAGTAACTGATTAAATGTATATTACTAAATGAGTATATTAAAATAATTGCTAACAATCATTACTCTTTATAGGATCAAACTAGACTGACCAATACTGATCAGAATTTGAGTGAGGATCCTCAACAAATCAACTTTCTCACCTGCAACACTCACAAATGTAATTGGGAAATGGTTAACAAAATAAATAAAAATGCAATAAAACATAGATAATATTGCATTTAAAAGCTGAGTTAAATGGAGTTTGAACACAGATCGAAGGATACTATTTGCTATTTTTTTCCTTCTGTTTTGTTTTGTTTCCTCTTTCTGATGGTTCCTCCCATTGGTTCTAATTCTTCCTTACAACATCACTAATGTGAAAATATGTTTAATAGGAAAAAAAATAAAATGAGGGGATTGGTTTAGAGTTTAAAAAAAAAGCCGAGATCCTTATTTATAATTGAGTGATTCTATTTCCATTTGAGTTTGACTCCACTGGTTTAGTCCAACCCCTTCATCTTACAGATGAGGAAACTGAGACTGAGAGAGATCTAGGGATTTGGCCAAGATCACACAGAGCAGCGATGCAAGCCCAGGACTCCTAACTCCAAATCCAGCATTCTTTGAGCTTTCAAAATCTAGTAGGTATAAGGAGATATCCAAAGTACTCTAGAAAAATTTAAGAAGAATCATTGAGAGGAGATGTGATGAGCTCTGTAAGCTGGATAGGAGACTCTGTCTTTCATTCCTTTAAAATATTAAAGAAAACATTCGAATTCACTAATTCTCCAGCCTCCCTTTGATGTTTATGACCTGTGCACCCCTGGGCAGGTCACTCCACTTTTCTGAGACTGTTTCCAAATGGGACAAACAGGGGTGATAGCACCTCCACCCCAGGTTTTTGTGAAGATCTGATGACATAATGAGTGTCAAGCCCTTTGAAAACCTGTTAAATAGATAAAAGTAGCTCTTTTTTTATGTGTTTGTATGTGTTTAAATGCAAACTCCTTCCATTAGTTATTCTTTTTTGACACTGGAAGCCGGAATGAAGAAATCATCTTCTCTCTCCCACAGAGGAATTAACACCAAATGGATCAGGATAGAAAGAGCACAAGTTTCACTAAAAAGCACATCCAGCTTAACACACTTTAAGCGCAGGTGTTAAACAGCTGAAAGAGGCAGCATTAGGGTCTGTTGCTTCAACGTGAAAGATTCTTTGGGTGACAACCTAAAACCTATTCAGCCATCTCAAATGAGTCAGACCTAACAGTTCCATTCCTGGGTATTTAACTTGAAAGTGTTATATTAAAAAACAAACAAAACAAAACAAAACAAAACAGAAGAACAGAAAAAGGTCTGTCCACCAAGATTGCTTTTATCTGTAGCTGCAAAGGCAAAGACAAGAAACCTGGAAACAACTTGAACATTCAACAATAAGGAAATAGTTAAGCAAAAATAGCTGGCATTTCTATAGTGCCTGAAGGGGTGCAAATATCATTTACAAGGCTCTTTACATGCATTATCTCATTAAGCAACTTACATCAACCCTGAATAGTAGGTGCTATTATTATCCTTATTTTATAGATGAGGAAACTGAGGTTGAGGGAGGGTAAGTGCCTTTTCCAGGGTCATGGGATTCAAACCTGGGTCTTGCCTCAAAATTCAGTGCTCTGTCCACCTTGTCATGGTGCTGTGGTACACTCATATAATAAAATTAAGCCTGACAAATAGGAGAAGTAGAAAGACATCTGGAGAGAGTGTTATGAAATATTGCAAAAGGAAAAAAAAAGTGAAAAGTGGAACTAGAAAAACAGAACATACTACAGACAACCCTATAAGAAGAAAAATGAATGAGAATGAAGAACTTGATAGAAACATTGAGGAAGTGACCGAGATTTTAATTCATTGAAATGAGTTTATTTTAATGTAAATTGTGACAAAGCAAAACCAACTAGATGTATTGATGTTTAGCACTAAGTATAAATAACGTGTGTATACATATACATACATGAACACATACATACACATCATATATACACATATATACATATATAACACACACCCATACACATATATGTATATATTCTGTTTTGCAAGTGTAAGAATGATTTTTGTGGTTGTTCCAATTCATTTTTTGTTACTTGGAAATATGAGAGAGCCATTCCATGAAAGCTAAGAATTATTGTCTTCTGCTTGCTATTTCTAATTCTCTGTTCCCTTCTTTGCCCCCTTCCCACAATGATTCAGAGATCTGTGGGGGATTGTACCTCTCTGTCTATGGGGAGATTTTCCTTGTTATTTACTTTGCTATTTTTTTAAAAATTAAAAGCCTTGCTATTTATAAAAGTCTTTGCTCTGCCTGGGGGGCACGTGAGTAGGCGAGAAACTTGTCCTGTGTATACCTGAGTAGAATGAAAGTGAACTATCCTCATTCCCCCTGCCTCCCACTAGGATCCATACATAAGAGGGGTAGCTTGGCAGGAACATGTTCTTGACTGTAGAGCTCTAACAGTGGGGGAGTCCAGGGGCATTTGTGCCCTTGCTTCATGCTGCTGGTGAAATTCGCTCCTCTTTGTTGAACTGTATTTCTTTCCCCATAACATCAGAGAGTAGAACATTTTATTCATTACACTAATTGGGGTGGGGTGTGAAAAATCCCTCTAACTAACATCTGTAGTGCTTTAAACACTACCAATATAATAATAAATATTATAGCACTTATGCAAAGTGCTTTGTGCATATGATCTCATTTGATGCCCACACGCTTGTGAGTGAGATGGGATTATCATCCCCATCATATAGGGAAACTGAGGCTGAGAAAGGTTAAATGACTTGCCCAGGGTCATACCACTGGCAAATATCTGAGCTAAGATGAAGAAACTAAGGTTGAGAGCTATCGAGTAAGTGACCTATTCAAGGCTGTAGGATTCAAACCTAGGTCTTCCTGACCTCCAAATTCAGTGTTCTGTGTTCCTTGTCATGATGCTATGGTACATTAATGTAAAGAAATTAAGCCTGACTTAGCTCTTCTTGACACTCCCCTTTCTATTTCTATTAGCCCATGTTGTGGTGGTGGTCCTTCATTCTTGAAGAGGACCAAAGACATGAATTTCCCAGACCAGGGCTTTTTCTACCGGCTCCCTAAATAAAGTTAATCAAGTCATATACTTTGCCTTTCCAGTATTTCTTTAATGATTCTGGCAGCTAGGAGCTGTTTGTTGACTGTCGGTTGACTACCCCATACTAACACAAGTTAAGGGTCAGGCAAGGGGAAGAATCATCCCAGAAACAAAAGACAGATGCCCTTACCTCTTTCTCCCCCTCCTTCTTAGGCTCCAAACTTCTGCAATGCCAATCTCTTTTAACATTAGATGACAGGGCTGCCTGCTGTCTGAACGTGATTTTAGTCAAAGTGTTGAACACTTAATGAATTCAGGGGGTGTGTTTCTGAGTGATGAGAAGTGCTATCTTGTGTTAACAATGTCAACGTGAGAGAGTCCTGAAGGCACAGAAGACTATGTTTATGTAGGTGTTCTTTCATGTCTGGGACTACGTTTATTGCTTTTGATTAAGATGTATGATAGAGTTACTGGATGTGACATTTGTTGAGAGAAAGAAGAGGACTGTGGGTAAGGTACTTGTGAGATAGTAGGGAATGAGGAAGTGGGTTAGGTGTGAGCTACACAGACAGATGCGTTGTTTATTTGATTTAGGGGCCTGAGTTAAAATGAACATATATCTCCCCTTATTGTTGTATCTTAATAAAAACATTTCACATCTATGCTGTCCTAGAATTAATTGCAACACATAGCAATGGGCATTAGTGGATAGTATTGTGCCAATTTTAGTTACTTTTAAAAACAGAAAAAAAAAAACCCTGTGGGTTTTAGCTAATAGTAAAGGATAGCATTTATATAACACTGAGGGTTTGCAAAGGACTTTGCACGCATCATCTCATAATCCTCATAATAACCCTGGGAAGGGAGGTATTGTTATGATTCCCATTTTACAGATGAGGAAACTGAGGTTGAGAAAAGTTAATTGACTTGCTCAGAATCTTAATACTAATAAGTATCTGAGACAGGATTTGAACTCAGGTCTTCCTGATGGAAGCTCAAGATTCTATCCATTGAGCCAAAAAGGAAGGCAGAGTAGCATAATGGAAAGAGCATTGTATTTGGAGTCAGATCATTTGGCTTCCAACCTTCTATGGACTTTAAGGAAATCATTCACATGACAGCTGAACTACAGGGCCCCGCAGGTCCCTTCAAATTCTAAATCTGTGCTCCCACGATCCCATGATCCCATGATAGTGGTTTCTGTATGCTGAGCTGGTGAATAGGCACACAAGTATTAATAACTATTCTTTGCCCCTACCTTTTTTTTTTTTTAGTAGGCTGAGATACTCCCCCTCTTGGGTGGGATTTCTCTCATCTTGGACCTGCCCCTTCTGGAGTAGTGACTTGCCTTTCAAATCAGGCCTAAGAAAATGGCAGATGTCAGCCTCAGTGATGGCCACACCAGTCGCCGTCCCAGGCACTGTTACTGACTCATTTGTCTATCGAAACCTCAGTCCAAAATACCCTCTATGCCCTGGGAAATTGTAAAAATAAAAAATGAATAGATAACGATATTAAGGGTTAATCAATGTTGTTGAGTTGAGTTGACTTGATTTTTCCACCTTCAAGTCCCTCAGCCAGAGATACTGGTCTGGCACAATAGTTTGTCTGTCTTTTTCCCCTCCCAGGTACTTCCCATGGCTGAAATTGACCAAAAATACAGTTTAACAATGTAGGTGTTTAACATCCTTATCACACTTGCCAGTTTAAGAAAGAAAATAAGTGTTCTATCAAAGAAGAGTAAGCTTTTAGGAAACAAGGAAAAGCCTTCTATTTTCAAAGGGAGATTCATCCCCAAATGAAGAGCCACCGCCTTTGGTCTGACGTGTCACACAACATAAGGCTCATCTTGATGTGACTTGTGGCTGGATTCCTGCAATTGCAAACTCATGGCTTTAGCTTCCATCAATTGATGGTTTTTTTTTTAAAAAGCACCTACTATGTGCGAGGCACTACGCTAAGCTCTGGGGATACAAAACTAGGCAAAAGACAGTTCCTGCCCTCAAGGACCTTACAATCTAATGGGGGAGACAGTATGCAAACAAATTTATACAAAGCAAACTATATCCAGGATTAATAGGAGATAATTAAAAGAGGCAAAGCCCTGGAATGAAGAGGGGTTGGGGAAGGCTTCCTGTAGAAGGTGGAATTTGAGCAAGGACTTAAAGGAAGCCAGGGAGGTCAGTAGTATGATGGATGTACTTTCACTGCTTTTCCTTCTCCTGCTCTTACACACCCTTCCCCTTTCTTTCCACAAGTCCAAAAGATATCAGGGTAAGCTTGTCCAAGTCAAGCTATCTACGGATAACCCCAAAGTCAGAAAAAAAGTCCCCAAGAGATCAAGTTGGGGAATAATAGGAGATTTCTTCCTCAAACTAGTGGGTATCCGTCTCTAGCCTCTTGATCTCCATGGTGACATCTGGTGTAAGTGGAGTCAAGAGTATCCAATAATATGATGAGCATTTCTCGAAACAGCTCAAAGCACTTTATTTGGTCCTCACAATATCCCTGTGAAGTAGGGAAGAGCGAGTACTTTGATAAAGTTTAACTAAAAAAAACACAAACTCATTCCATTCATTATTCTTTGATTTTTGGGGATCCCACACTAAAAGTCATCACCATTCTCCACAGGGGGAAATTGTCATGTAAAATCAACAGGAACCGAATAATCTCATATAACCATCACGGTGGCTGCCATGAACACTTAAGGATTAAAAAAATTTTTTTCAGTCTTATTCAGTCTTCCAGTGTGCACCAGAATTTTGGCAGTAGAAAAATGATGCTCAAATTCAAAGAACTGAAAGTTACCCTGAATCAATCAGGTCTTGAGTTTTACTTACTGCCTTTTTTTGCCTTTCTCTTTGACATACGCTATTCAATGAATCCTCCTGCTTTGCTAAGAGCTAAGTTGCCAGTATTATTTTCTCCATTTTACAGATGGAGAGACTGTACAAAGAGCAGTTGAGTGACTTGTCCCACTTTTGGAAGCAAGTCAGTGGCAGATCCAGGAATAGTAAAACCTAGATCTTCCTACTCCCAGTCTGGTGTTCTGTTCAGCAAACACATCTCTACTCTCTGGTGATTTCCAAACTCATTCTGTTCCTCCAGTCAACAAAATGAAGTGTGAGTGGGCAAACATGCCCATAGCTTCAGGATTATTGGTGCTAGTCAACTGTGCCTGGAAAAATTACAGGCTCCCAGAAGGTTGCCTGTGATTGTGAAGATGGGTTCCTTATATATCTTTTCACTTTTCTAATCAAAATCATTCTATGTCACTAGGTAACCATCAAACATAGCATTAGATTCATTCCTGGGATCCCTTCTACTGAACTCTGACTCCAACACATGACTAAAAGTGCTTTTCTAATAAAGGATTTTTAGTGTGTAGGATTGTGAAACTGGTCCCATGATTTTTTTTTATGTTGAAATTTCCATTAAAAATTAAGATTTAAAAGTCAGAATGACACTGGGGAGTATATTGGATTTTAATCCTGTCTTTTGCCAAATACTACCAGTGTGATCTTGGTAAAATCACAGCTTCTCTGGGCCTCCGTTTCCATATCAAAAACTGTAAAATGAGATAGCTGGAGTGAATGACCTCCAAGGTTCCTCTCAGTTCTAAGTCTATGGCCCTATTTTTGTGTTTCATTGTGGCTATTTTGTGCTAGGCACTGTGCTATTAGGTATTGAGGGATACATGGAGAAATACACACACACACACACACACACACACACACACACACACACACACA
>NW_020954581.1:3341441-3359968 GCF_900497805.2 Vombatus ursinus
TCCTCAAGAAGCTTACATTCTACTTGGGAGTTGAGGGAGGACAACAACATAGACACAGCTTGTTTACATATAGTTCTTTGCACGTTGCCTCCCCCTTTAAACTTGAACTCTGTGAGGGCAGGGACTTTCTCTGTATCCCTAGCATTTAGCACAGTGCGTGGCACATAGTAGGCATTAAAAACATTAATAAATGTTTACCGACTGACACGGATAATCCAATACAAAATATATAAAGTAAATCCAAAGTCATTTTGGGAAAGAGGGTGCTAGCAACTGGAATGATCAGGAAAGACCTTTTGTAGGAGCAGCAACTGTAGTGTTCTTGAGGAGAACAGTTAGAAATGGAGGCAAGATATTGGAGATTACAGTGGGTCAGTGCGGAGAAAGGACTCAAATTAAAGGAAAAATTAATTTTTATGTTTACTAGTCCATTGTGTAAGGTGAGTCATGCCTGTATTAAAACACATGCTTTAGAATACTTCTCATTTGAAATTCATGATGATTTGAAAGGACTTGGTGATAGGTTGTCTTTACTCAAATTCTTTTCCCCATATGTGGTACAAGTTCATAAGTAGTCTAGAAGAGGGATGTTTAACATATGTAGAACCACACACTTGTGTCCAAGTGCCATTGGGAATTTTAGAAGCAACCTTTGCTTACATGAAATTCACATGATCACTATAAGTAACTGCTGTGTGTTCATCAAAGCAGGTGTCCTTTATGTACTGGACAATATTCTGTTAGCATAACTTTCATTCAAAGGCTCATAAAGAGCTGGGGGAGGGGGAAGGGGAGGAGTCTTAGATGTTATATAGCCCATCCTCTCACTTTGTAGAAGAGGAAACTGAAACCCAGAGAAGCCTGGAAGTAACTGATTCAAGGTCACACAGAGAGTACGTGTGTTAGAATAGGGCTCTAACCTACCTCCTCTTCCTGCTCTTATTAAAAAGTTATTTAATTTCTAATTTTTTTCTTTAATTCAGAATTTTCATTTCATGCTTTGTTTGAGTAGGTATTTTTCTTTTTTACTTTCTGTATGTTTTTGTATCTATATATATACACATTCCATTCAATGTAATAAGCACCTACTCTGAAGATACAAGGACAGAAATGAATGTCTCTGTTCTCAGGGATCTTACGTAGCAGAGTGGGGAGAGATGGAGTGGAGAGAGGAGTGTACAACACTCAAACAGAATATTTACACAATAGAAACAAATTGCTGCAAAGCTATTTGAAGTTTGGAGAAAGTGCTAATAACTTGGAGGAATAGGAAAAGAACACAGTGTGTGAGATGGAACCGAAGACAAGATTTAAGGGAAGTCAGGTATCCTAGCAGGCAGAGGTCAGGAGGGACTGTCATTCAGATGCTAGGGACCACAAGACAGTCAGAGGAGAGGTCTTACTGATATATAGTCAGTGTTTAATAAATACTTGTTCCTTCCCCCCTTCCCATTGCTCTGTTAGAAAAAAAAATCTGTTTTCTCACCATAAATTTAAAAAAAAAATAGGTTTGATTAAAAAAATAAAACCAGCCTTTCTTACAATTTCAATTATTCAAAGTAGAATGAGATGCTTTAGATAGATTTTTTTTTGGTTTTGTATGTGTGTGTGTGTGTGTGTGTGTGTGTGTGTTTGTGTGTGTGTGTGTGTGTGTATGTTTATGATATGAACCCCTTGAGGAGTCTGGTGAAACCTATGGACTCCTCAGAAATAGATTTATGTATAAATGTATAAAATATAATGTATAAAATATAATCCAAAGAATTATAAAGGAAACCAATTTTACTGAAATATAGTTAACAAAATATTAAGGGAAAAAAATTCATTAACGTTGGTTTGAGAACTCCTGCCTTGAGAGGTAGTGATTTCATCCTCAATATAGGTCTTCAGGCCAGGGCTGGATTGCCCACCTGTAGCCTATGGTATTCTTTTTCAGACTTGGGTTGGACTGAGGTCCCATCTTTCTCTGAAATTCTGTAATTCAAATCATACTGAACTTAAACACAACAGAGATGCTATAACACACAGAAGTAACTTCAAGAAATTCTAGTGCCCAAAGTCACATCCTTAAGTTCTTGTAATTTTGACAGAGCAAGTAATTTAAAACTGCATTCATCTTAAGATTTCTATCAAAACCCACAAACCCAAAAGGTCTTAGACTGTCTATCAGAGCAGCAAGTGGAATTAGTAATACCAGGCTTACCCGAATGACTGCTTTACTCATTGGGATCCTTGATCAAGTGATATGCTACAGGGCAAGGATTGAATCTGATATATTACGGTGAATGGATCAATTCTCGAGATTACTTCCTTGGGAAGCTAATTAGCATTTAACCTCAGTGGGGGTACATTTTCATATTTAAAGAACTGACCTTTTTTTTGTCAACAAGAAAAATTGGGAGTTTGAGCCTTAAAGTCCTTGTCCATTATTTCAAAGAGCTCCAGCTTTCATTTTGTATCCTTTATGATATCAATAAGCCAGTAGAAACAGTGGTGAACAAATCCCATAGAAGGTAGTTAAATGAGATCAAACATAACCTTCACTACAGTGATAGAGGTGCTGGCTCCTTCAGTACTGGAATAAAGAGAAGCCACCTTCCCTAGGTAAGCCAGGAGGTCTATTTCCATTTGGGGATCTTTCATGAATATTTGAATGGGAATAAATTGTCCCACAGACATTTTTGATTGGGATATTTTCAAAGCCTATTCGTGATCAGCCACCATTAAAAAAGTAGGAGAGGGAATTAATAAAGAAAATATAACAGTTCTAACCAGTCATTCTGGCACCAGGATCACAGACTCAGAATTAGAGCTAGAAAGAACATAATAAAGTCAACAAGCATTTATTAAGTGACTAATTGTACCTAACATTTTGTTAGGAATTGGGGATACAAAGAGGTTAAAAAACAACAACAGACAATTCCTGTCTCCAAGAGCTCAGCATCTAATGGGGGAGACAAGAATGACAACAACAAAAACTCTGTACAAACAGAATATAGACAAGATAAATTAGATATTATCATTAGGGAAGGCATTAGCATTAAGGGGGACCAGGAAAGGTTTTTCCAGTAGCAATGTATGGCTGTGAGAGTTGCACTATAAGGTAAGCAGAGCCCTACAGAATTACCTCATTCAGAAGCCAAGATGGCGGAGTGAGAGCAGTGACTTGCTTGAGCTCTCCCCCAAACCCCTCCAAATACCTGTAAAAAATGACTCTAAACAAATTCTAGAGCTGCAGAACCCACAAAAAGACAGAGTGAAACAAATTTCCAGCCCAAGACAACCTGGACGGTTGATTGGGAAGGTCTATTGTGCCAGTCTAAGAGAGGAACGCAGTTCAGTGTGGGTGTGCAGGCAAAGACTAGGCCTCAGCGAACCTGGAACAGGCCTAAGCGGACTGAATCATG
This sequence comes from Vombatus ursinus, assembly GCF_900497805.2. Taxonomy (NCBI): domain Eukaryota; kingdom Metazoa; phylum Chordata; class Mammalia; order Diprotodontia; family Vombatidae; genus Vombatus; species Vombatus ursinus. The sequence continues at coordinate 3,344,849 of NW_020954581.1, forward strand.
GGCAGCTGTGGTAGTTTCTAGACTTCTCAAACCCCAAACACCAAAGACAACTTAGAAGGTCAGTAAGAAAAGTCTATGACTGTGGTGAGAGAGAAGTTTAGTCCCAGCCCCAGTCCCAGTGCAGCCCTGGGGTGGCAGCACAATGAGAAATATCTCATTGGAAAAACAACTGACCTGGAAAATAGATCCAGGAGAGATAATTTAAAATTTATTTTTAATAATTTAATGATAATAATTTATATAATTTAATAATAATAATTTAATAATTCAATAATTTAAAAATTATTGAACTATCTGAAAGCCATGATGAAAAAAAGGGCCTGGGCATCATCTTTCAAGAAATTATCAAGTAAACCTACCCTGATATTCTAGAACCAGAGGGTAAAACAGAAATGGAAAGAATCTACCTATTACCTCTTGAGAGATCCCCAAAAGAAATCTCCTAGGAATATTGTAGCCAAATTCCAGAGTTCTCAGGTCAAGGAGAAAATATTACAAGCAGCCAGAAAGAACAATTCAAGTACTGTGGAAACACAGTCAGGATAACACAGTATTTAGCAGCTTCTACATTAAGGGACTGGAGGGCCTGGAATATAATATTCCAGAGAGCAAAGGAGATAGGATTACAGCCAAGAATCACCTACTCAGCAAAACTGAGTATAATCCTTCAGAGGAAAAATAGACATTCAGTGAAATAGAGGACTTTCAAGCATTCTTGATGAGAAGACCAGAACTGAATAGAAAATTTGACTTTCAAATATGACTCAAGAGAAGCATAAAGAGGTAAACAGGAAAAAGAAATCATTAAAGTTGAACTGTTTACATTCCTACATGGAAAGATGGTGTTTGTAACTCATAAGACCTTTGTCAGTATTAGGGTAGTTGGAGGGGAAAAATTATATGGATAGATAGATAGATAAATAGATAGATAGAGAGAGAGAGAGAGAGAGAGAGAGGGCACAGGGTGAGTTGAAGATGAAGGGGTGATATCTGGAGGATAAAATTAAGAGGTGAGAGAGGATTGTACCCGGAGAAGAAAGGGACAGGTAAAATAGGGTAAATTATCTCACAAAAAACAGACAAGAAAAGGCTTTTACAGTGGAGGGGAAGTAGGGGAAGGTGAGAGGGAATAAGTGAATCTTATTCTCATTGGATTTGGCTTAAGGAGGGAATACCATGCACACATCATAGGGTATGGAAATCTATCTTTCTCTACAGAAAAATAGGGGGGAAGAGGGTAAGAGAATAGGGGATGATAAAGGTGAGGGCAGATCAGGGAAGGGGGTAATCAGAAGCAAACACTTCTGAGGAAGGACAGGTCAAAAGAGAGAATAGAATAAATTCAGGGTGGGATAGGATGGAGAGAAATATAGTTAGTTTTCCACAACATGACTACTATGAAAGTGTTTTGAATGACTAACCATATATAACCTGTATTAAGTTGCTTGCCTTCTCAATGAGGGTAAGTGGGGAGGGAGGAAGGGAGAAAATTTGAAACCCAAAGTTTTAAAAACAAATGTTAAAAAGTGTTTTCACATGCAACTTGGAAATAAGATACACAGGCAACGGGATATAGAAATCTATCCTGCCCTACAGGAAAGTAGAAGGGGAAGAGGATAAGAAAGAGGGGGAGAAACGATAGAAGGGAGGGCAGATTAGGGGAAGGGGTATTCAGAATGCATGCCAACTTGTGGTGGAGGGAGGGATGAGGTAGGGAGAAAATGAGAACTCAAAATCTTGTGAAAGTGAATGTTAAAAAACTAAAATAAATAAATTAAAAAAGAAAGAATTGCCTCTTTCAAATCATGGTCCTGGAGAAGACTTTGGACAGCAAGGCGATCAAATCAGTCGATACTTAAAGCAATTAATTCAGACTGTTCACCGGAGGGTAAAATACTGAAGCTGGAATACTTTGGCCACATAATAGGAAGAGAGGACTCGTTGGAAAGGACCCTGATGTTGGGAAAGATTGAAGGCAAAAGAAAAAAGGGTCAGCAGAGGATGAGATAGATAGAGAGTGGCATGGAAGCACAACAGAAATGAGGTTGTCCAGTCTTAGGGAGATAGTGGAGGATAGAGAGACCCGCATGCTACGGTCTACGGGGCCACGAAGAGTCGGGCACCACTGACCAATAACAAAAACAACAACAACAACAACAACAAACAACGAAGGAAAGGCTTCTTGGAGGAAGTGAACGTTTAACGAAGACTTTGAAGATAACAGAGAAGCCGGGGGTAGAGGAGAGGAGAGAGGCTTCCAAGAATTGGGGAGAGCCGGTGAAAATGGCAGGCATCGGCCGACGAAGCGCTCTGTGCGAGGATCATCAAGGAGCTTGGGATCGCTGGAGCGAAGACTACACGGAGGGGAGCAAAGTATAAGAAGACTGGAAAGGTAGAAAGCAGCCAGGTTATGAGAAGACGTAAAAGCCAAACAGGACTTTCTATTTGATTCTGGAGCTATAGGGAACCACCGGAGTTTATTAGGTAAGGGGATGACATGGTTGAATCTATGAGGAAACAGAGGTCCTGGAAGGTCATAGGATCAAAGGCTTATCAACTACGGTTGGAAGTGACCTCAAATGTCATCCATTCAACTCCCAACTAGGTGGTGCAGTGGATAGAGCAATGGATCTGGAGCCAGGAAGACTCATCCTCTCGAGTCCGAATCTGACCTCAGAACTTGCAAGCTGTGTGACCCTGGGCAAGTCGCTTAACCCTGTCTGCCTCAGTTTCCTCATCTTTAAAATGAACTGGTAAAGGAAATGACAGTCCACTCCAGTATCTTTGCCAAGAAAACCCCAAATGGGGTCACGAAGAGTCGGACACAACTGAAATGGCTTAATTCAGCTCCCTCATTTTACAGAGGAGGAAGCTAAGGAGAAATGACTAATGCAAAGTAAGTGACCGAGGCAGGAGTTCAATTAATGTCCTTAGACTCCAAAGTGAGCACTCCCATGGCTGCATTATGCTGACTCAAGAATAACTGGCATAAAAGACACTTGCAAATCAACTTGCGAAGACAAATCTAGTTGAAGATGGGAGAGACTTCTGGGGGCAGTGGCCACTTGAGGAGCTAGCAAGACGGGGCTTAGACAGAAAAGTTCTCCTTACTGATAGGCGTGGGGGCAGGTGGTGGGGGAAACACCTGTCATTTGGTAACTTTCTATGTTAGCTAATTATTCTTTCTAAATAGATGCTAAACCCAATCCTTTCTATTACTTCCAGTGCAGTGCCCTCTAAATTTTGACATCCTAGGGCAAAGCCCCAGGCACTCTGCCTTAGTTATGGCTTTGAAAAAATCATCATGAATCTTAAGTATTATAGTAAACATATGGAACTATTAGGAAATGTTTTCATTTGTCTTACTTCTACTTTATTTCCTTTTACATTCTGCTCATTCAGCAGAACTGGATTTGCTGTCCAGCTTTGGTGTTGGAGCCCATCACCTCATACCTCATTCCTTCCCACATTAGTAAGTTATTGAAGGAAGATGATGCCTTTTCTTTTAACTCAAGTAATGTTTCCCTATAATAAACCCACCTGTTTATGAGTTCTGAAGTTTTTCTGAGTGTTGGCATTCAATCTGCACTCTCACATTTTCATCCCAGTTGCCTTTTCCCCCCTCTTTCCACGACAGAAATACTCCAGCCCAGCAGTGGCTAGAAATATTATGAAGAATTGCATGCTAACATGGCAATTGGGTAATGAGGGGTTTGTAAACCAAGTAAAAGTCTGTAATTCTGCTCATAGGTTGCTATCTATCTAGATTTTATTACTTTAAGTACTTCATGATCAGTAAATAATAAATTCAATTTACGGGATAGAAGTTTTGTCACTTGGAAATACTCACTTGGAATATATATTTCTTAATTGGCATCAATGGCACATTTCCCAGGAAGCATAACAAAATGGATCATTTAATAGATGCCCAATCTCTCCATCCATCTATCTATCCGTGCAGCACATGATGTTTTGACTTTAATATGGTAATTATCTCAGGCTGACTTCAGAGCAGGAAGCTGCCTCCCACACAGCAGTGCTTAATTACTTTAGACTTCAGCTTGCCAAGTGAAAAATTGACTGTTTTTTTGCACATTGCATGGAATTGAAATGATTTCATTGTCATTTTACTTGAAATATGGCCTGACATCAGCATAGAATCATGGGAAAGATAATGCAAAATTTCTCTGAAATTCTAAGATGGTCTGAAAGCTGCCTTATTTTTTTTTTTTATGAGACTGGATTTACATTTTCAGAATGCTAATGAAGATCCTGCTTCATCTTTACCATGGCAAACTTTTAGGATTTCTCCTCTGTGAATAAATTCCACCTGAAAAGCTGATAAAGGGTACCTTGGGAAAGTTCACTGCCAACGAATGCCAAGTTCGACAGGTCGAGGAGGTAGGGGTGTAGCTGGAACTCCTGTTGGCTCAATTTGTCGGGAAGTCGTTAGATCGTGCCCATTTATGATAAAATTAAAACAAAAAAGCTAATGAACAAACCTCCCCATTCAGACAACCCAGTAAGGGGAGGCTACCTTTCTCTAGATGCTACAGAGAAATAGGGTCTATTTTATGCATCTGCCACAGAACAAAAGACAATGTATGACTAGGTTTAAAAGAAGTTGTCTTGACAATTTTGGTTTGAAATGAGTTACGACTATTGTTCTCCTGATCATGCTCAGCCCCTACCTGAGAGATCCATTGTTTGTCAATCACAAGCTCATCATCGATTAGATTTGGAAAATCCTGGAAGCAGCCTTTTGGATGAAAAGATCTATACTATTAAGTGCCCTATAAGAGATGTTTTGTAGGGGGTGGGAGAGTGAGAGGAATACAATGGAGTGGGAAAGGACTGTTAAAAGGCTCAGACCATTCCCCCCAAGCCCCACTTGGACTTGAAGCTGTCCGAAAGTTGCAAAAGCACCTTTGCCATGTAAACCACAGGGGGAAAGTAATTAAATTTAACAGAAGCTGCCCTTGATTTAAAGCCACTGGGGAGGTAATTAAATTTAACAGAAGCCACTGCTTCTATACAAAGATATATGGTCCTTTTCTCAGGAAGGGCTACCTCTTCTCCAAATGTTCCCGCTATTTCCATTGGCCTGCCTTTTGGGACTGATTCCCAGAATCTTAGCGGAGTAGAGACACATAACTGATTTTTGCCAATCATATTGGGTAGTATTCCTATGTTAACACATCTGGGTTAAGGATAAAGACTCTTTCCAGTCTTCTCCCTAAAGCAAAAACCTCTTCTTGCCTGGGCCAAAACATGGCTATCAGTGCTATTTGGTTACATTTGGGGAGAAAACAGGCTTGCCTTTTTTTTTTATTTTGGATAGCTTTGAAGTCATTTCTACATCTGCTTAAATTGCCTCTAGGTATCATTTACCTAGTAAATCCCAATCTGTGTCCCTGATCTTTGAAGATTAGCAGTCAGAGGCAACTAGGTAGCAAAGGAGATAGGGTGCTGGACCTGGAGAGTCAGGAAGAACTAAGCTCAAAGCCTGCCTCAGATGCTAGTTGTGTGATTTTAGACAGGTCACTTCATCTTCTTTTAGCCTCAGTTTCCTCATCTGTAAAATGGGGATAATAATAACACATCTCTCCCAAGGTTGTTGTTGCGTTTCCAGTGAGATAATGTTTGTAAAATGGTTTGCAAAACTCAAGGTCCTAAATGTTAATAATGATTATTTCTCTTGTTATAGCATTCTACTTACTGGGCATGCATAGGCTACCTGTCAGCAGTACTTCCTAAATAGGACCATAGATAATAAAATGTTATTCTTATCATATTATTATATTATATTTATTATACTTATTATATCTCTTAAGATTCTTCCACATTAGGCAGGCTTTTGGGATGTGATCCTTGTTTTGTTCACTTTCAAAACTGGAAATACTCTTTATCAAAATGCTAGATGGTGGAAATTCCAGAGCAAATGACATCCTCTCTATTTTTTCTTCTTGAACACGGCAGAAAAATCTAGAGATGTGCACCTAGTCCAGATTTCAGTGTGAAGGAGTCCAAGTACCAGTTGAGCATCCGTTTGGAAACAGTGGTCCTTCTGCTGACATAAAAAAAAAAAAAAAGCAAAACCAAAAAAAAAAAAAACAAAACCAAAAAAACAGCCCTCCAGGAAGATGTTGTTCAGACAGTCCCAACTTCCTTTCCCTTGTGAATCCAAATATTTTATATGCATTATTCACTAAAGGCAATTGACTTCTCTCGAAGTTGCATATCCACTGCGTTGAACACTGTGTTAGGGAAGGAAACCCCCTATGGCTATACTTGAGTTTGACACTGTCAAATACATTGGACTCGTGACAGGTCTATTTCCACAGCAGGGCAACACAGCCGATATACCTGCCTCTGTAGACGTGTTCCTCTTAGGTCTAGTTGGAGTGAAGACCTTGTTTTGAATCTTGATTGGGACACTAACTAGCTTATGACTTTGTATAAGTCACCTTTCTCAGGTTCTGTCTCCTCATCTGTAAAATGGGGCTAATAGTTTTGTTGTAAGAATCAAATGCCCTAGCAAATATCAAGTGCTTTGCAAATCTTAAAACACTCTATAAATGCTAGGTATTATTATTATCATTCTATTAGTTGAGATGTATATTTACAGTAGTAAGAGGATGGAAAGACATCCATTTTTGTTCAGACATCAAAATAAAAACTCCAATAAAGCCCCAATTATGTTTAGGGTCGATAATGTCCAACATAGCATTATGGGAACAGGTACTCAAATGAGATTAATCTGTTCTTCTGAAGGCATGATATTAATGCCTTAGCTAAGTATACTTTTTTCCCCCTGTCGGGTAATTGTCGACTAGAAAACCATCCTTGAATTTTTCACTGTCAGATAAACTTTTCACAATAAGAGAATGTAGTGAAGCCTTTGGAAATAAATCTGGTGACACTAGGGAGTTTACAAATACTAGCATATTAATATACAGCTAAAACAATAATAAAAAAACACCATGCTGTTAAAGATGTTTAGTATTATCAGCTCACGGCAGGAGTTTATTAGAAACTCCTGCTTTCTTTTATTAAAATTTCAATTGGCTTGGTGAATGAGATCCTATGTTAGTGTCATAAAGTGAGAAGCCAGAAGGAGAGGATATTGGCATTTAAGTGCAGATTTCATTTTAAAAACACTTTACATTATAAAAGAAGATTACATATTGTAAATATTACATATAGTGCTAGGGGTGTTAAAAGTAGTTTTAGTGGGTATATATTTTTAAATCTATCAAATTGCCTTTGTTTATTATGATATCTGGCAGACTTTACATTTCTGTCATAAAACAAAGTTTTAAATCTATTCTCAGTCCCCCTCGCTTTTTTGTTTCTAAGTAGTAAACAAAATAATTTTGTGAAGTTTTCATAAAACTTACAACATAATTTAATAGAGACACTCTTTGCTGGTAGCTTGGAACAATGGGTTAATTCCTTCTATTTTTGGGGGGTGAAGTGGGGTGTCCAGACCTGTAGGAAAAAGACTGGTATAGAAATCCCATCTACCTTCACGGTAGTAACTTGTGCATGATTTATAGTATTAGAGAGTTTCCCGGGGCCTTGAGGGGTTAAGTAAGTTACCTGGGTCACACATCTAGCAGGATAATAATAAGGAACATGGTTAGTGTGCTTTGATCTTTTTGCGAAGCATTTTATAGACTTGCTCTCATTATTATCCCCGTTTTCTAGATGAAGAAAGTGAGGCTCAGAGAGATTCAGAATAGGTCATAAGATTTAAAGATTGAAGGAATCATAGTTCAATGGAAATAGAATGCATTCTAGAACTAGAGGTCATTGTTCAACTGTTTCAGTAGTGTCTGACTCTTAGTGACCCCATTAGGGGTTTTCTTTGCAAAGATTCTGGAGTGTTTTGCCATTTCCTTCTCCAGCTCATTTTACAGATGAGGAAACTGAGGCAAACAGGTTGAAGTGAATTGTTCACGGTCACATAGGTAATAAGTGTCTGAGGCTCGATTTGAACTTAGGTCTTCCTGACTCTAGGCTTAGTACTCTACCACCTAGTGCCACCTAGCTGCCCAGAAGAACTGGGTTCAAATTTCACCTTTGGCACTTACTATTCCTCTGTGTGTGTGTGTGTGTGTGTGTGTGTGTATGTGTGTGTGACCTTGGGCAAATAATTAAACTTTCCTGAGCCTCAGTTTCCTACCCTATAAAATTAAGGGGTTGGACTAGATTGTCTCTGAGGCCCTCTTCAGTTACACATCTATGTTCTATGTCCTTATGACTCCTGGACTCAAGGATTTTATGCCTATGATCACCAACCCAGCAAAAGTCCTGAGCAGGATTTGAATTCCGGCTTTCTAGACTCCAAGGCCAACTTTCTAACTGCTGCACACCACTGCCTATCCATCATCCCATACATGTTTGATTCTTTTTTTTTCTCTCTATTTTGGAAGCCTTTCTTCCATTTTGGCCTTATCATTGTTCAACCAGGCCATCCTTTAGACAGATTGCAAACCATAATCTCTGGGTATCTTTGTTTGAAATGACAGGTCTATAGTGATTAACATGAGGTTCTCCTCAAACGATCCTGTAATTTCCTCTCTTGGCATGAGGTGATGGGCTGAGAAAAGATGGTGCCTGGCAAAGAGAGCCTCTGAGGTGCACAGCTGGGGCTCTGAGATGAGATCTTCCTTCCCCCCACCCCTCCCTGAGCATCTGGAGCCTCCATGTAATAGAAGTTTGCACTTCTGCAGTTCCAACTCGCTCACAAAAGGTTTTCCAAATTTTACCCATGGCTGCTTGCTTAGAAAATATTTTCCAGATTCACATGTTTACTGCCCTGACATAGGTATGAAACAGAAGACTCTTCCTTCTTGGTTTTGGCCCAAAGTACTCACAGATTGTATTTTAACTTTATGGGGTTGAAAACTGGAAATGGGTCATTTACAGCTTTCAAACAATTCCAAGTGCCCTTTGATCTCCAGGCCAAGTTTTGTTGGTTTTTTTAAAAACTGAAACAAATGAAAAAAAAAATAGCCCAACTTTGGCATTTTCCCTTTAAATATGGTCACTATTAATATAACCATTATATCATAACTGGAAATCAAACCAATACATTTAATCCATCTGATTTCAAAGTATGTATCCTTTGGGGAAGAACGTTCACTCAACAAGTGTAGGAACCAAGGAGAACATTATTTTTTTTTACATGTCTACCAGACAATCTTGTATCCAGATATTAATGAGGGCAGCTCTCACCTTTCCTATCCCAATTCAACGAAGGCATGCATTGTCATTTAAAACCCTTTCAACCGGCTACTTGTTACGTGGGTTGGCTCTCTGGGAGCAGGAGGGAAGAATACATGTGATAACTAGAGTGATGTAAGAAACAGAAAATATCAATAAAAACTTATTTAAAACAAATAAACAAAACCCTTTCAATACTTCCTGGCACTTGTAAGCAACATCAAAAAAAAAAAAAAAAGGTCAGTCAGTTCACATGGTCAACAATCAAATGGCAGAGTTTTGATATTTAATTTTGCATTCTATTTTAAACACAGATTTCAACAAATTTGTTTAAAAAAAAACAACATTGAATCTCTTTAGTGTTGTGTTTGGTGAATGCTTGATAATAAGATGAAAATTAATTCTCTTGAGAGAGAGGCTGCGATCGGTCCTGTTTTTGACTCTAGCACGGTGAGGATGGAAAAGCAGACCCATTCATTTGCTCACACCTGTGCAAAAGGCATCTGAGAATCTGAGAGCCTTTGACATTGCCTTCCTTGCTAGTGAATCCTAAGAAGTTTCTTTAATATTAGTCCCAGTATTGGACAGAATATTTTCCCATTATGATAACAGATAAACTATGGCACATACCATTTTAAAAAGCTTATTTTAATACCTTAGCATAGACTGGAAGGTATAATGTTTCAAAACCTCATTTTTTTTTTAAAAGAAAAGTCTTAACAATATGAAAAATGCTACCAGATAGTGATCAAAATTAGTCTCATAATTAGGAAGGCACTGGCAGCTTGCTCCTTGGGGCATTTAAGGATATTTCAAATTTTTTCTTGTGATAAATATATGCCAGAGATTCACTTTGAGGTTTCACTCACCGTTTGGGGGGATGCTTTTTACTGCTAAAATTAATTAAGGCTTTGCAAGCCTCGACAAATGTTTTGTGTCAAGTTTGATTTTTACATATGGAGAAAAATCTTTTAGCAACTATTTTGGAAAGAAGAAAAATGCTTCCAAATCAAACCCATTTGGGGTTCATTGTGGGGCTGAATGGTTTAAATTCTAAGGAGGAGGAAGACGAGGACAAATTTAAAAAAAAAGAAAAAAATCCACACTAACAACTATAATGAAAAACACTAACAAAAAAATTCAAGTGAATCATCTTATTAAAAGTCTAAACAAAAGAACCATAAAAAAATAAATTTGCCTATTCCATTAAAAAGAGCCTCACTCTAGGCATCTAACTACTAATTTTTTGTTTGTTTGTTTGTTTAATCCCCTAAGGAAAATGTGTGTGTGTGTGCTCTTTCTTTTTAAGGGAGATTGAGATGTCATAAAGAACATAGCAGGGACTCTTCTAAAAATAAAAACTATCCCCCTCCTTCTCCTCTCCCCTCCAATTTATTTTGCATGGAGGACGGCTTGCCTGATTCCAATGTAAATTTCAAGTCAGTGTTTTTTATAGCTTTGTACAACCCGTATAACCCTTTCCTCTTGGGCATCTCTATTGGAAAGGAAGCTTTACTGTCTTCTACATCTCGGAGACAAACAAGTCTACCTAGTTGATGTTTTAATCCGAACTGTCTGAGCTTCAAAGAGGAACAGAGAATTCACAGAGAATCTGGGGGACATATCCAGGCAGTACCCCCCAAATCCTCAGCAGCGATGCAATTGATATTATCTTATTGGAAACAGCTGCTGGGCAGCCTCAAACCCTTGTGCGTTCCCCTGTCCCTGTGTTTAAGGGCTTGCCTTACAGATCTTCTCGGAAAGCTCAATGCTTTCTGCAGCTGGCCTCCTTTTATGCTCTCCCTCCTGGGCCAGGGCTCCCGTTGCTAGTTTACCTTGCTCCAGGTGATCCTGGGAAACACCCTGGACACTTGCCATTACCCAGTCTGGATGGTTGCTTATCCGCTAATTGATTCTCAAAGGAAACCAATGACAGTGCTACTTCATTGTGGACCTGACCACCTCTCAGGTGCTTCTTGCAGGGAAATTAAAACTGCCGGCCAGCCTTGGTGTTGGCTTGTAACCTCAGTAAATTTTATCACAGGGGCAGAAATCGGTACTACCTTTACTGGCTGAAAATATCCAAATACCAGCAAGCCTCCAGGAAGACTAGGAGTGAAATCCATTCTGTTTAAAATGTACAAACAGATACATGTATGCCCTTGCCCCCTAACCTCTCCCCCAACCCAAAAGAGAACAGAACAAAACTGATGTTGCTGATATATATATATATATATATAAAATATATATATTATACACGTATAATATATATTATACATATATAATATATATTATACATATATAATATATATTATACATATATAATATATTATACACATATAATATATTATACATATATAATATATATTATACATATATATTATATACATCATGTTAATGATTAAATCTGAATTTTCTCAGTGAATGATTGCTGAGGTTTTTGCCTTGTGCTTAGATTCTCACAGAAAGATGAAACAGTGACTGCTTACCTTTGAAAAATGATTAATTCTGATACCTTTCTGTAAAAGATAGAAAGAGTGAAAGAAAGAAGGAAGGAAGGATAGAAAGAAAAAAAACAGTAATAGAAAAGCTGAACTTTTACCCAGAAAATACATTTTCACTTTAAAAAGAGGTTATGATGTCTATTTTTTCATATGTGCATTTTCCCCATGGCTGGATTGAGTTTTTTACTGAAATGACAATAACTTATAAAAAAGAATAAGCCATATTTTACTTTCCAGATGAACTCAGGGTGTTATATCTGGGGATACTGATTTCCCAAAGCACTGTCAAGACTTTGGAAACATTGCAATAAAAGTTTCTCTTCGTCCCATCTTTTCAATGTGCTCCTCTCTGATAAAAGCCAAACATCAGATCTTCCACAGTTACCCGCTTCTATCTACTTTCAAGAACAAACAGAAAAAAAAAAAACCTAAAACATATTTGGCTCTTCCTGTTTTAGTTGTTCGGTTCCTGCATAAGAGAGGCTCAGTGTGATGTATTGTTTTAGCTTTTTGGATGACAGGTGTATTTCAAGAAACCTGTCTTCCTTAGCTTTGATTCTAGAGGAGGTAACTTAGCAATGATTATATGCCTATCTTTGCACGCCATGGAGACAGATACACAGGATTCCTAGGGCAGATTTTCCTAACTGTAGCCCTTTGTTTGGGTGAAGTTTAAAAAAAACCATCTCCACAAGTTGCAAAAAAACAATCCTAAGTCCACCCTGCTTATATTTTCCCAGTGGTTTGGTTGTAGGGACTGACTTGGCTTATTTTCCTAAATGATATCTTGACTACAAGAGGCCATCTTCAGCAGATCTATAGGAAAACTGGAGTCTCCTTACTGTTAGTTTTTTACCTGGGCTCTGCTAATGAGGAAAATTTAGAAAATTTCACTGGGGGTGAGAAATTAATTTGGGGAGATGATGTCTTCCATAGCACTTGAAATGCTTTTCATATGTGCTTTGGAGTGTTATTAATTCCACCTTAACATAAGTCAAAGGGGGTGGGTGGGTGGGGGGAGTGAGGCTGTACCTGCTTCACATGCCACATCCATTCAACAGCATTTTTTGCTAATTTTTTTTTCAAACAGTATTTTCCTTCCTCCAAGTCCCTAAGCAGAATCGACAACCATAGGTCAAAGTGGGTGCAATTAAAAAAAATTTAAAATACAGACCCAAGATTTTATTGGTTTGGAAACTCCTTCTATTGATGCAACTCATTTGTAACGTATCATCTCAGAAAGTTCTTTTGAGCCGCAGAAAGGTTAAGTAACTTGCCCAGGATCACAGCACAGTGAGTTAAACCTGAGTTTTACTGACTCCCAGACCCTCTCTCCATTGCATTCTACAGTGATGCCTTTCAAAATCAGAGTGCCAGATAAATTAGGTAAACGTTGACATTTCCAAATAAGCAGGGCTGATTTTATATGGGGACGTCAGGCATTAAAAAATAATAAAAAAGGGCTAAGGAGGTTTGATGCTTCCTCTTGTCTCTGTCTTCGAATTTAACAGGCACTCCATAGATGTTTGCTGAATTTGAAATCAATTGAATCTGAAACAAACAAAACCCAAAGCTCTACCACACCAGCAAAATTCTCCAACACCCCAAACAATAGTATTCTATTATTTAGTACGTGTTAATTAATTAAGTCATTTCATCTAAAATTGAAACCCTGGAATTTTACATATTTAAAGGGAACAGCATCAGTGTCACACACATACACATAAGCCATGTTTCGAGCCACAGGGCGGGGGTGGAGATGACAATCGACAGGCTCTTGTTACACTATGGAGAGTCCTGGGTTCCCCTTTATGGGGAAGCCTGGCTGCGTTTTGATTGGCTCAGCAAAGATGGTCCTCTCTGGGAGCAAGGGAGCCAGAGGAAGCGAAGGGAGGTAGAAAACAAGGGATGTGAGAGAAGGGGGAGGGGGCCGCAAGAGACAAGAGGGAGGGTAGAGGAGGAAGGGGAGATAGATTCTGGGGGCCTGTGGAGGGTTGATGGCAAGCAACTGTTCAGTTTTCTGTCAAGCAGAGTAATTGCAGAGGGAGCTGACCCCCTTCCCCACCCCCCAGCCCAGCCCAGCCTCTGGGAGATCTCATAGGCCAAGGAAAGCCAGGACTTTGAGATGCATATTTCACTTTTATTTATTATTATAACATGGGCTATAAATTGTAAGACTGGTTGGGGCTGTTTCCCTTAGGAAGGCAATTGGGCCCAGTTACCCACGACGTTCCCCATCCTCCAAAGTGCTGAGCCCGTTTCTGCAAAGCGTTTGGACCATTTTCTTTAAAAGTTTCCAATTATTTTACAACCCCCAACTTTGTCAGCCCTCTCTCCCAGCCCTATTAATATGGGAGTTTATTTATGAGGGCTTTTATGCAGTGCAGCCACCAAATGGTCTGCCAGGCACCATAGGGAGACTGGCGGGGAGGTGGAGGGGCCCAGAGGAGGAGACAATGACCGTTCTGAGTCAGCCTATTTGGGGAGCTGTTAGCTCGGCAATAAAAAATATTCTGTGGTCCTGCTTGTGAACTCTCCCAGGGAGGGGGTCGTTGGATCCAATTAGGGGCTTTTGTTTTAACCAAATGAGCCAGCGGAAACAGGGAATTTTGCTGTCAGCGTCTTGGAGCTTGGGCAGCAGATCTCTTTATGGCATCCCTGACTTTTTTTTTTCGGTGGCAGGCATTTTTGCTTGTAAAATGCAGTAAATGCTTGTAGGATTAAATTGGAAGTGGCTCACCCAAAGGATGTGAGGAGGAGATAGGAGAGAGAAACTGGAAATGGGTCCGAGAAATTCTGAGAGAGGATGACACAGACCCAGAGAATAAAAAGTTTTGTGACAAGCTCTGGCTGTAACATACAGATTACATGTGGATAAGTAATATCCCTCCTCCCCCTGCTCAGACTCCGACATTGTTCTCATCATCAATAGACATGTGGCCTGTGTCTTTAATTTTCTTTTTTTTTTTTTTTCCAAATCCTGAGCAGCAGGTGGAGGAGACGTATGCCATGCCCCATGGGGACATAAGTAAGGCCTTCCTCAAGATGGAAAGAAGCTGTGAATTCCCAAGTCAAGGGCTTTGTTAGGGGGAAGGCCTCTGGTCCTCCTGAGAATACCAGGGCAGCTAACAGAAGTGCCCATGCTCTTCTCTGCCATTGAGAGAGCCAGGAAGCTGTCGTGCATGAGAGAGTACCAATCACTATGATTAGACTGACATCTGGAATCTCATGGAAATGATCAGGGAGAATATTTGGGTCAAGGATGCTGACCCTAGAAAACTCGGAATGATTTTTTTAACATATGCAATTTGCCTATTTCAGTCTGAAGACTGAACTCTGTGTGTGTGTGTGTGTGTGAGAGAGAGAGAGAGAGAGAGAGAGAGAG
>NW_020954581.1:3360005-3364149 GCF_900497805.2 Vombatus ursinus
AGTATAAAAACACAGAGAAAATCTTAACATTCTTACCGATTCACAGGAGCAGAGTTCTCTAGCACCTTTCTACGTTCTGAGGCTGCTGGATTCCCTTCCGGTAAAGACAAAGGAATACTCTAACCAGTTGGATATTCTGACTATGATGAATATAAATTCCTGCTTGCTAGGCTAAGAGCTTGTGACAGGTTGGGGTGTGTAATGTAGATGAGTTCCCCATTCCACCCCATGTTAGCATCCTATAGCAAGGGTTGGGTTGGCCAGCTGCCCAGCTGCTGTGGGTTTATTGTATTGCATGTAGACCTGACTAATGCTTAGCAGCTTGGTTCTTCATAGCTTGCCTTGTAGGGAACAGGAATCCGTGGCTGTTCTTTCCTGGAAGCTTTTTGCTCACCTTTGTATTAGTTCTTGACATGGCTATGTGACAAGGCACAGAGCCTGGCTCGCAGCTAATATGTTTTTATTTTCAAGGACCAGGAGCCATGCAGGCAAGAGAAGTTTAAGTGGGTGAGCAGCATCAGTCCTGCTGGGAAAAATTCCTTGTCAGTACATTTCTGGGTTGCTTTTACGTAGGAGGCTTTAAACAGTCATATAAAGTAGGAAAGAAGAGGCTAAAAATTGTGGGACCCTTCCATGAAAAGAAGAAACGTAGAATTGACACATTAAGGTGATTTGTTGTGGAATTCATAGCATACTATTTTTTCCTAAAGATTAGCAAAGAAAACAAACCAAACAAACAAACAAAAACAACCCAAACCCTTAGGCTGTGTCATTGTAGATGAATACTCAGAAGTCCAGGGACAGATCCTGGGTCTTGAGCTATCTATGACTATTTCTTAGGGATTCCAGTGGGAATTAGATGGTTCCTTCTCCAGGTGGTCCTTTCTCCCATTAACCTTAACATCATGACCACCTGGCCACAAAAAATATGATGTCTTTGCATTGAAAAGGAGAAAGGAAAAGCTTTTGATTTTTTTTTTTTGATGACTGAAAACCTGATTTCGTACAGGAAAAATCAATCCTGATGGAATGAAATGGATCATGCAAAGTAATTGATTGGCCTTTGTCTTTTCCTGTTACAATATTAAAATAATTCTAATGCCCTAACATCAAGCAGGCAGTCACTGATACAGAAAGGAATAAGGGAGTTGACTGTGTCTGAAGGTAATGAGGTCAGGGAAGTGTGAGGGTGAAATAAATAAGGTAAATACCAAATCGGTAGAGGTTTCAAAGGAGCGAAGGGGGAGTTGGTGGAGGAGCTTTTCACTAATAGTGCTGTAGATCAGATGTTTGGAAAATCATTAAACCATAAGGCACAAGAGACAGTTGACTGATGCTGTGTGACTGTTGTATATCTCAGTTCATGTTGGAAGCCATGAGGGCAAAGGCTGAGCAATGTTAACTTCCTGGGAAGTGCAGTAATCCTTTCAAAACACAGCACCCGGTGAGTTGGACTGCTCTCAGGTTATGGGATTTCTAAGAGAAAAACAAGGAAAGCCTTCATTCCTTCCTATTTCTGGGGCTCGAATGCCAGGAGCAAAGCCTTACAAGTAGTCAGTTACCAAGCTCTATTAGCATCTATATTCCTAAAATGATAGAGATGGCTTTGGCAGATAAAGAAATGATATTTTTCTGGTTCACCTGAAAAATTAGTTGGGCATAGATTTTGAGAGAAATGACATCACCAGTATGCCTAGAAGCATGGGATGCATTATCTCTCTCTGTGTCTCTGTCTGTCTCTGTGTCTCTCTCTGTCTGTCCCCCTCCCTTCTCTCTCTTTCTGTATGCTTGTAAATATAAACCTTTTCTTTATATCTTTATAAATATATATGCCCATGTAACATAGATGCATCTTCCTTTATAGTTTGTTTTTTCCATTGAAAATATGCTATCAGAATCATAACTAGGATGGGGTGACTGGTGTTTTGTTCTCGGGCACTGAAATTTAGGGATCACTGACAACACATATTGCTCCAGCAGTAGAAATAATTGAGCTTAACTCTCCATCTAGCAAGAATAACTAGGAGCTAGCAGATGGTATGCTTTCTCTCCTGCTGTGGCCATATCCCAGATGACATCCACCCCAGCTTTCTCTTCCCTTTGCCATTTCAGTGGTATCCCCAGCAGCAACCTTGAAATGTTCTGGGGTCTCTATCAATGGGAGCCAGTGTCCCACGATCTCTGGTCCTCTCCCACAGGTTATTGTCCCCGGGGCTTTCTTCCCCAAGTAGGGTCTAGGGACCCTACTCACTTGCTTTGGTTTTTAAAAGTTTATTTGGGGGGCGCATTTTGACTTGCTTTCCCCAGGTATATTTTATGAAGCATGCACTAGGTGGTGAAATTGTTAGACATGATTTTTCCTCCTATTGAAGCTAGATTACAATTAATATTGGTGCTTCCTAATACTTCCTTTATAGAGAATATAGTTATTAGATTTGACCAAATGGGGCTTGGCCTGGGACCTATTGTTGGCCTCTATGAGAGCCAGAGTGATTTGGGCTTAACGCATGGTCCTTAAGAAAGAAATCTAGCCTGTAAACCCCAAAATATTTTGTGAGGTTTCAGTGATCAAAATTTACATTCCTTTGGGCAAAACACCAGCAGGTAAGGGGTATGATATACTATGTGGACAGAGGGAAGGAGAAGAAGAAAGGAAAGATAAAAAGAAAGAAGGAAAGAAAAAGAGAAAGAAAGAAAAAAGGAAGAAAGGAAGGAAAGAAGGAAGGAAGGAAGGAAAGGAAAAAAGGAAAGAAAAAAAGAAGAGCTATGTTGCCCAGCTGGCCAGTTCCAGTACTCACAGATATGGTTGTCATTTGTCCTTCCTTCTTGAATGTAAATAGCAATTATTTCTATTTTGGCCAGAAATCCTGAGGGTCTTCTTCTCCCAGAGTTATTATTATTATTATTATGACTAGGTAAAAAGGCCATTCTCTGACTCATTTCTTACCTATCCTTAATCAATGAATGGGTGTTGCCTCAGTCAAACTGAGACCTGTTAAAGACCTTAACTTGAAAAGTCCAAGGTCTCCCACTACATCCAGGACCATCTCTAGTGGTCCTGATCTATATCTTGCCACTGGACCCAGATTCCAGAGGAGAGAGTCAGGCTGGTGACTTTGTACAGCCTTCCCTCACTTAAATCCAATTCACCTGCTTGTCACCGCATCATCGCCCTGATTTCATGGTCCTCTTCAAGGCAAAGGACAAACAACAATAGTTATTAGGTTTACACCTTATCATGAAATGGATAGACAAGAAATCTGTTACAGAACTAGAGAAGGGTGAATGATTATCAAAAACCGGAAGAGAGTAGAGTCTACAAAAAACAAACAAAAAAGACAACTATAGGCCAGTGTAAATGTCACCTCAATGCCCAGCAAATTTCTAATATAGGAAAAAAACCAACAAAACCAAAAGCATGATCACAAAGAGCCAGCATGAATTCATAATAAACAGACTAACCTCAATTATTTAGCAGTTTTTTTTGTTAAATTAGGGGAATGCTAGAGTCATGACTTACATAGGTTGGGGCAAAGCATTGGACAAAGTCTCATGCCATTCTTGTAGGTGAAATGGAGAGAAGAGAGTACTTAGGTCAATTCAGAACTGAGATCCCCTCTGACCTACTCTGTAGTCCCCACTGAGATCCCATCTTCTTTCCCAAGCCCTCTTAATTCTAGTGCCTTCACTCTCATTTATTTCCTATTTATCCTAGATGTAACTTGTCTGTATGTTATTTCTTTGCTTGTTGTCTCCTCCATTAGATTGTGAATTCCTTTTGCCTCTTTGTATACCCCTAGCACAGTGCCTGGCACATAGTAGGTACTTAATAAATGTTTATTGACTGACAGGCGTTTTTAAGCACCTACAAAGTTCCAGGTAGTGGGCTAAGCCCTGGGGATGTAGATAAAGGAATAAAACAACCCCTACCCTCAAGGAGCTCACATTCTAATGGGGGAAACAATATGTTAAAAAAAAAACTAGTTTTGACTAGGTCTGTATCCAAAGAGATCATAAAAATGGGAAAAGTACCCAGTTGTCCAAAAAATATTTATAGTAGCGCTTTTTTGCAGTGGCAAAGATTTGGAAATTGAGGGGATGTCCATCAATTGGGGAATGGCTGAACAAGTTGGGGTATATGAAT
>NW_020954581.1:3364189-3364306 GCF_900497805.2 Vombatus ursinus
GGGAATACTATTGTTCCATAAGAAATGAAGAGTAGGAGAATTTCAGAAAAAAAAAAAAAAACCTGGAAGGACTTACATGAACTGATGCTGAGTGAAATGAGCAGAACCAGAAGAACA
>NW_020954581.1:3364407-3364471 GCF_900497805.2 Vombatus ursinus
GCTACACAGTAACAACAACATTGTGTGATGATCAACTATTACAGACTTAGCTTTTCTCAGCAAT